>NW_019416310.1:1430525-1499004 GCF_000390285.2 Anoplophora glabripennis
CTCCTAATTGACGATTTCGAATTTTTCAAAAACACTTTGAAAGCTTGAGAGCCCTTCTATATGTGATTAAATTTTCAAGTATCTAAGGGCCTTGGTTTTTGCTGTGCAAATTTTTGAAAATTTGCAATTTTTTTTTCAAAATCTGGATTGCAAAATTAGTATGTAAAATCTATCGAACCGATTTTAATGAAATTTGGTGTGATAATTCTACATAACATGAAGTTTATTTGACCCAAGTATAAAGGTCCTATACCCAATTTAAATACCCCAAAAAAATTCCCTAAAAAGTATTGTTTTTTAACCCCATTTTTGCAATTTTGTTGATTTTTGCCATAATAATCATGATTCATTCGATTTTTAACTTGACTTGTTTTGTAAAAAATTTAATTGCAAACATTTTTTTCCTCTTCCATTTTCGCCTAAAATCAACTCTTGAAAAGATACATAATTAAATAGGAAGAAAAATATGACATTTTTCGAATTTTTTTAACATATTGTGCCGTCAAAAGTTAAGCCCACGTTTTTTTTTTATGCTCATAGAAACATTTTCATTTTTAGTGATATTTGAAAGCCAAAAAGCCAAAGATCTCTGTGGATATACGAGTCACCCAAACCAAAACAGATAGCGCCTGGTCTATACATGCATTTTAAGTAAACCCATATATATTAGATTTCGTATAATAAAGTAATAGATTTGCGGTACAAATTTGGGAACTGATTGGCAGAACGTGAAACAAAAATAGTACTTTTGGTCCCTAAATTGTAGGAAATTAATGCTTCTAATTCAATTGCTGCATTTTTATTTTCAATAATAGTATTCAGGGTGATTCACAACTTATCCAAAAAAATTTGGGAATAGATGCGGCATGAGAAATGGAATCAATATCGTAAAAAAAAATGTGTAAAATCTATAGTTTACGAGAAAAAAATTATTGAAATTTTATTACTTTCAAGCATTACATCGCTGGATAACTGTAGGCTCTAGTGTCATTCGCAATACGAAATCCAATTTTACTATCGTTATTGCGATAGTGTTTACAATAGTTTTTTTTTTAGTAATTAGTGACAAGAATGGCTTGCGTGTATAGCAACACGGAGTTGATGCATATACAAAACCGCTAAAATAGGTCAATTAGTAAATAGAAATTGTCACTTTTCTGCAATATTTTCTATTTTTTTGACAGATAGTATAGTATAAATAGATAGCCCTTCTAAAGACGAATTAAGTGGTATAAGGTTATACCTACTTTTTTTTTTGTTATAGTTGTCATAAAATGGAGGAATTAAATATATATGATATATTTAGTACTACTTTTTATTTTATTACGGCAAATGTTCAAAGTGGACCCCATTAACCATTGCACAATCCCAAATTCGGTCAGTTACCAATTCATTTTGAATAACATTGACCTGTTTCAGCGATCTAATTATATTTCAATGATGAGCAAAAGGTAATTTATTCTTGAACGATTTTTCAGGCAAGCAAAAATTTTAACCAAGATTGCCTTTTTCTCGTATAATGAAAAATAAAAATATTTTCGCTCTTTTCCGCTCTAACCGTGGACATACTGTATATATTTAACTTATTATTAAAAAATCATTAAAAACACCAACAGTATTTCATAAAATACTTTCTGAATCCTAATTATTCTCCCATTAAAAAAACTAACTTGTAATTCTTGTTTAGTCGTTTATAAGAATATGCCTATTATATAAATTATTTTATTACCATTATTGTTGATAAATAAAAAATAAAAACTATCCTTTGAAGCTAGATAATTTTAAAAGAAAGTTAAATTTGTTGTATACGAATAACAAAATATTTTAATTAAATCTTACCCTAGATTTGATTCCTTTCCGCAACACTAATTTGTTATGACTCGAGCTACTAACTAGCGCATAACCAACATTAAGCATATCATTATTTATAATATACCAGAATTTAGTCATATCCTGTTCGACAAAACCATCTTTTCTTTTTATAAAAATGAATTTAAAATAGGTACCGCAGGTTACACCGTTTCTGATAGGTCCTGAAAAAAAATCTGAAAGCTTTTTTTTCCATACCTTTTTTGTTATTGAAAGTATAGTGATGAAAATTGGTACGTAGGTATAAGGCGACTAAAATTTCTTCCAGGTGTGCCAGATTCTTATATCTTCATAACCAACTTTTGATTTTCTTATGTACGCTATATGTATAGAATTTTTGCAGTACTATAGGAAGCATCAAATTTCGTGTTCAATGTTGACTGATAAAATTTTATCAAGGGTCAAATTTATTTAATTTAAATGAAAAAACAAATGATAATTTTGACATTTCTAAAATGTATTTTTATGAAATAATATTCAATGATGATATATAATTTAAAATAATAATATACAGTCGTACATTATTAGTTTTTATCTTACTTTAGGTACAGGGAAAGCTGTAGCAAAGTTGTAGAAAATTTAATTCTGCATTCCATAGTAAAAAAATATACAGGGATTTGAACTTTACAAGATTTTTCAATTGTTTTGTTGACATGCTTAACATCACTTTCTTATTTCCATGCAGAACCCTAGTCAATTTTTGAAATACGGTTTGAAAGGACCACTGTTGCGCAAAAAGATTTTGGTAGCAGCTGGCATAACTAGAAAATTTTGGTCATTTAAGTGGCAATTTTGACGGAAAAAAAATTGTAAGCTAAATGTCTCGAAAACGATAACCTTTAGCATAAAAAAACATACGGTTACATTTAAAAAAATTACAGTTTAGGAAAAGTAGAACACCCTGTATAACTGAAAATATCTTGTTTGTAGATCTTGAGAAATCTGGCAATCGAAAAAAGAAAAAGTACTCCATTTTTTAACCTAGATAGTGGACTAATGCGAGAAACTATATAGGTATAAAAAAAATTGAACATTGCATTTCAGAGATAGAAACCAAACTTGTGTGTGTTTTTAATGGAACGCCCTCTNCAAAGATCTCTGTGGATATACGAGTCACCCAAACCAAAACAGATAGCGCCTGGTCTATACATGCATTTTAAGTAAACCCATATATATTAGATTTCGTATAATAAAGTAATAGATTTGCGGTACAAATTTGGGAACTGATTGGCAGAACGTGAAACAAAAATAGTACTTTTGGTCCCTAAATTGTAGGAAATTAATGCTTCTAATTCAATTGCTGCATTTTTATTTTCAATAATAGTATTCAGGGTGATTCACAACTTATCCAAAAAAATTTGGGAATAGATGCGGCATGAGAAATGGAATCAATATCGTAAAAAAAAATGTGTAAAATCTATAGTTTACGAGAAAAAAATTATTGAAATTTTATTACTTTCAAGCATTACATCGCTGGATAACTGTAGGCTCTAGTGTCATTCGCAATACGAAATCCAATTTTACTATCGTTATTGCGATAGTGTTTACAATAGTTTTTTTTTTAGTAATTAGTGACAAGAATGGCTTGCGTGTATAGCAACACGGAGTTGATGCATATACAAAACCGCTAAAATAGGTCAATTAGTAAATAGAAATTGTCACTTTTCTGCAATATTTTCTATTTTTTTGACAGATAGTATAGTATAAATAGATAGCCCTTCTAAAGACGAATTAAGTGGTATAAGGTTATACCTACTTTTTTTTTTGTTATAGTTGTCATAAAATGGAGGAATTAAATATATATGATATATTTAGTACTACTTTTTGTTTTATTACGGCAAATGTTCAAAGTGGACCCCATTAACCATTGCACAATCCCAAATTCGGTCAGTTATTAATTAATTTTGAATAACATTTGGTGTTATGTTTCGAACTTCTTCTCTGATACGATTTCAATCCTTCGATAGTGTCTGGTCTGTTCACATACACTTTGTTTTTTAAATCTAGTGGGATTAAGTCAGGGGAGCGTGGTGGCCATTGAGCGGCCCTCTTCTGCCTAATCATCGATTTGGGAAAACTTCATTAAGGTAATTTCTTACATCGAGGCGAAAATGTGGAGGGGCACCATCTTGTTGGAACCAGACATCACCAGCAGGCATATCGTGTTCATTAGGGTTAGGAAAAATTAATTCCAGGGCTGGAATTAGCTGAAAACGCAAATAATCGAAATAAATGTCGCCTGTCAAATTGCCCTCAAAGAAATAAAGTCCCAGTATGCGATTTTCTACTATTCCAGCCCAAACATTCACTTTTTCCGGCCGTTGTGTACTCTTTTCTTGCATCCAATGCGTATTTTCTGGGCTCCAAAACCTAGTATTTTGCCTGTTCACCATTCCGTTTAAGCAAAAAGTTGCTTCGTCAGTGAAAATTATCTGCTTTCTTAAGTTGGGTTGTCTTTCAAATAAATTTCTAATTTCCTCGCAAAACTGTAATTTTCTGTCTGTGTCATCTTCCTGTAGTTCTTGTAAAACGTTAACTTTGTAAGGAAGTTCTGTGAACTGAGGACTTCGACAAGTTGAAGTTGGCTGAGATAAATCTAATCGATGAGTGAGAATTTTCAGTAACAGCGAGCATCACATTTTGACGGTCATGTTCGCTTACCGTTCTTCGCCTTCCTGATCCAGGTAAATCTTTTATATTTCCGGTTTCTTCAAACTTTTTGGATACTTTACTTATTGTAGCTCGACTAATTCTCTGGTCTGGATACTTATGGTGAAATAAATCCTGTTGACTACGGATTTTATGTCCGTATCCAATCATAATTAAAATTTCAATTCTCCGTTTTTCAATTAATCGGGCAACCATTTTTCAAAATAATTTAACAACGAATGAATTGGAACTAACACGATTCACGTTATACCTAAGGTACTTACACTCTGGTGAATTTTATGTGTTTATCGATTTGTTTTTAAGCTTTAAAGTACAAAAAAATTAATTAAAGGTAGGTACGTTTTTTAAAGTACAGAAAAAACTATGATTGTTTGAAATAGTCGCCAGTACGACATAAAAGACAATGTTTTACATTTTTTTGACAACTATGATAAAAAAATTCCAGTTTAGAAGGGCTGTCTATTTATACAACAAAATATATAGCGTCCTATTTAAATGTCGGCAATTTTATATGTCTGTAAATCATGGCTCAAAAAATAGAAAATATTACAGGAAAGTGATAATTTTTAATTTCATAACTAATTTCATAATTACAATAACTAATTGACCTGTTTCAGCGATCTAATTATATTTCAATGATGAGTAAAAGGTAGTTTATTCTTGAACGATTTTTCAGGCAAGCAAAAATTTTAACCAAGATCGCCTTTTTCTCGTATAATGAAAAATAAAAATATTTTCCCTCTTTTCCGCTCTAACCGTGGACATACTGTCCACATATTTAAATTAATTAAATTAAATTACTTATTATTAAAAAATCATTAAAAACACCAACAGTATTTCATAAAATACTTTCTGAATCCTAATTATTCTCCCATTAAAAAAACTAACTTGTAATTCTTGTTTAGTCGTTTATAAGAATATGCCTATTATATAAATTATTTTATTACCATTATTGTTGATAAATAAAAAATAAAAACTATCCTTTAAAGCTAGATAATTTTAAAAGAAAGTTAAATTTGCTGTATACGAATAACAAAATATTTTAATGAAATCTTACCCTAGATTTGATTCCTTTCCGCAACACTAATTTGTTATGACTCGAGCTACTAACTAGCGCATAACCAACATTAAGCATATCATTATTTATAATATACCAGAATTTAGTCATATCCTGTTCGACAAAACCATCTTTTCTTTTTATAAAAATGAATTTAAAATAGGTACCGCAGGTTACACCGTTTCTGATATGTCCTGAAAACAAAAACTGAAAGCTTTTTTTTCCATACTTTTCTTGTTATTGAAAGTATAGTGATGAAAATCGGTACGTAGGTATAAGGCGACTAAAATTTCTTCCAGGCGTGCCAGATTCTTATAAATATAAGATCATAACCAACTTTTGATTTTCTTATGTACGCTATATGTATAGAATTTTTGCAGTACTATAGGAAGCATCAAATTTCGTGTTCAATGTTGACTGATAAAATTTTATCAAGGGTCAAATTTATTTAATTTAAATGAAAAAACAAATGATAATTTTGACATTTCTAAAAAGTATTTTTATGACATAATATTCAATGATGATATATACTTTAAAACTAATAATATACAGTCGTATATTATTAGTTTTTATCTTACTTTAGGTACAGGGAAAGCTGTAGCAAAGTTGTAGTAAATTTAATTCTGCATTTCTAGTAAAAAAATATACAGGGATTTGAACTTTACAAGATTTTTCAATTGTTTTGTTGACATGCTTAACATCACTTTCTTATTTCCATGTAGAACCCTAATCAGTTTTTGAAATACGGTTTGAAAGGACCACTGTTGCGCAAAAAGATTTTGGTAGCAGCTGGCATAACTAGAAAATTTTGGTTAGTGGCAATTTTGACTAAAAAAGAAATTGAAAGCTAACTGACTCGAAAACGATAACCTTTAACATAAAAAACATACGGTTACATTTAAAAAAATTACAGTTTAGGAAAAGTAGAACACCCTGTATAACTGAAAATATCTTGTTTGTAGATCTTGAGAAATCTGGCAATCGAAAATAGAAAAAGTACTCCATTTTTTAACCTAGATAGTGGACTAGTGCGAGAAACTGTATAGGTATAAAAAAACAATTGAACATTGCATTCAGAGATAGAAACCAAACTTGTGTGTTTTTAATGGAACGCCCTCTATATTTGTCACATTTTGGATTCCTCCTCTTTTTCCTATTACATTAATATAAATATTTAAAATATTTTAACAATTTGATCAAACTTAGTGTTCATTTATTAATACTCTACATTGATGTCAAGATTACCATGGAACCAGTGCATATTTTTGCTGCTTCTTAAATAGGAAAAGAATAAATAGCACTCGTTCCATGGCATTCTTGACTATACGCAAACTATCAAAGCAAATATATAACATGAATTTTAATCAGAGAAAAGACAAATCCAAAAAACAACAAACATACAGGATGTTCCATTTAAAAAGAATCAATTGTTTGGTCTCCAAAGTATAATATTCATTTGTTATTTTTTATATATTTCTTTGGGGTCACAAGAAAATTTCCTAAGATTCCGGCCTTTCCAATTTTTCCTAGATAGAACGGCAAAAACTGAATAATTCCTGTTCATAAAAACCGTTGCTTAGAAAGTGGTCGCTTAATTTCACATTTTTGCTCCTCGTTTAGTTGACTCCAACGTAAAATTAAATCAGAATTTTAAATTCGACTTAATAAATCCATCACGAGTGACTGCTATCTGGTCTAATCCTCCAGAATTAATTAAATTTTGAAGTAAATTATTCCATAAATTTAAAAATGCGGAAAAGTTTATCCGCCATTTTTACTCATATATTTTTATAGTTTCCTACTACTGCTGTACTAATGCTGGCTAACTTTGATTAATTACTTAGTGATCCAGCAAAAACTACACAATCTACTTCGAAAAATGCGTGTTTCTTTTTATAGGCCAAGTAAATAAAATTTTTACTCGAAAACATTCATCGCGAGATTATTGTAAAATTGTCTAAAGGAACATACTACAAGACATCTCTCATCTCGTGAGTCAAAAAATTTTATTAGCTAACTTTTCTATTTAAACAAATAAGAGAGGAAAACAGTTTTTTCACTTTGCAGGGAAAACCATCAATTTTAGCGAGTAAGTAACTCACATACAGCTTATAGGGAATAAAATTATCTACAAAATGAGAATTGTTAAATTAAAATCGGTTAATAAACAAAAAGTTATTGCAAAAAAAACAAGAAAAGTGCTCATTTTTTAATTTGTTTATAACTTATCGCATTTATTGTTAAAATTTTATAAAATCTATGACAAGTTAAGGGTTTTGTCATACTTTTAAAGTGTGCCAAAAGTGGGCGCTGTAGGTGCAATAGTTTTCGCACAATTCAATTTGTTTATAACGGAGGCTCCAAAAGTTATGAACTTTAAGCCTCTGTACAGGCGTTAATTTTCAACCAAACATGATTCTGTAGAACCCTAATCAGTTTTTGAAATACGGTTTGAAAGGACCACTGTTGCGCAAAAAGATTTTGGTAGTAGCTGGCATAACTAGAAAATTTTGGTTAGTGGCAATTTTGACTAAAAAAGAAATTGAAAGCTAACTGACTCGAAAACGATAACCGTTAACATAAAAAACATACGGTTACATTTAAAAAAATTACAGTTTAGGAAAAGTAGAACACCCTGTATAACTGAAAATATCTTGTTTGTAGATCTTGAGAAATCTGGCAATCGAAAATAGAAAAAGTACTCCATTTTTTAACCTAGATAGTGGACTAGTGCGAGAAACTGTATAGGTATAAAAAAACAATTGAACATTGCATTCAGAGATAGAAACCAAACTTGTGTGTTTTTAATGGAACACCCTCTATATTTGTCACATTTTGGATTCCTCCTCTTTTTCCTATTACATTAATATAAATATTTAAAATATTTTAACAATTTGATCAAACTTAGTGTTCATTTATTAATACTCTACATTGATGTCAAGATTACCATGGAACCAGTGCATATTTTTGCTGCTTCTTAAATAGGAAAAGAATAAATAGCACTCGTTCCATGGCATTCTTGACTATACGCAAACTATCAAAGCAAATATATAACATGAATTTTAATCAGAGAAAAGACAAATCCAAAAAACAACAAACATACAGGATGTTCCATTTAAAAAGAATCAATTGTTTGGTCTCCAAAGTATAATATTCATTTGTTATTTTTTATATATTTCTTTGGGGTCACAAGAAAATTTCCTAAGATTCCGGCCTTTCCAATTTTTCCTAGATAGAACGGCAAAAACTGAATAATTCCTGTTCATAAAAACCGTTGCTTAGAAAGTGGTCGCTTAATTTCACATTTTTGCTCCTCGTTTAGTTGACTCCAACGTAAAATTAAATCAGAATTTTAAATTCGACTTAATAAATCCATCACGAGTGACTGCTATCTGGTCTAATCCTCCAGAATTAATTAAATTTTGAAGTAAATTATTCCATAAATTTAAAAATGCGGAAAAGTTTATCCGCCATTTTTACTCATATATTTTTATAGTTTCCTACTACTGCTGTACTAATGCTGGCTAACTTTGATTAATTACTTAGTGATCCAGCAAAAACTACACAATCTACTTCGAAAAATGCGTGTTTCTTTTTATAGGCCAAGTAAATAAAATTTTTACTCGAAAACATTCATCGCGAGATTATTGTAAAATTGTCTAAAGGAACATACTACAAGACATCTCTCATCTCGTGAGTCAAAAAATTTTATTAGCTAACTTTTCTATTTAAACAAATAAGAGAGGAAAACAGTTTTTTCACTTTGCAGGGAAAACCATCAATTTTAGCGAGTAAGTAACTCACATACAGCTTATAGGGAATAAAATTATCTACAAAATGAGAATTGTTAAATTAAAATCGGTTAATAAACAAAAAGTTATTGCAAAAAAAACAAGAAAAGTGCTCATTTTTTAATTTGTTTATAACTTATCGCATTTATTGTTAAAATTTTATAAAATCTATGACAAGTTAAGGGTTTTGTCATACTTTAAAAGCGTGCCAAAAGTGGGCGCTGTAGGTGCAATAGTTTTCGCACAATTCAATTTGTTTATAACGGAGGCTCCAAAAGTTATGAACTTTAAGCCTCTGTACAGGCGTTAATTTTCAACCAAACATGATTCTGAAAGCGTCATTGTAATCTTAAAGACGTAATTAAGCGACCTATTAAAAAATATCACCGTTTTTTTGACATTAACATTCTCAAATTGTGCATTAAAAATCCGTGCGTTTTTCGCTTATAAACAATTTGAATAAAATTGTTTCTATTTATGCTACCTCGCCGAAAATAGATGCATTGGATAGCTGGCAAAAAAATACAATTTTAAAAAAAACACCCTCTACGACCAACAGGAGCCAAGATATTTTTTTTTAATCGTAGCGCAATTGTTTATAAACATTAAGACTATTCGCAAAATAAAGTTTACGACGTAAACTACGATTTCCAGTGAATTGCATTGAAAAATGTGGAAAATTAACGGCTCACGAGCCCTTTAAAGGGGAGGTACTTTCTGAGTAAACTGTCCGGCGCGGCGGGGGAAGCTCGTCCAAGCGAATCGCGCGCGCGAGAAAAGTGAAAAAGTTCAAATTGATGCGCGCTGTAAATTTTGCAATATCTCGGTTTCTATTCATCGTAGAAACTTCTTTTTTTATTAAAGTGGGGTAACTCGAGAGTTTCTCTCTTTTTTTCGCTAATTTTCCTGGTCTATTAATATAATTATAAAACAACTGTCAAATATATAAAAAAATAAATTTTTCCTTTTTTTAAAATAAAGTAATGAAAAAAAAAACAAAGAACAAGATTACAAAGGGTTAGTAGTAGTTATCATGTTTTCTTATTTTATATTGGGCAGATGGTAACTGACATAAGGAACATATTTTTATGATGATTAATCTGGGCACAAATTTTTATTTTTTTTTTCGTTCTAACACCGTTGTATATTACAAATGTTGTTGACATAATACAACTTGTTAAATATTTTAGGTACATTCTCTTCATCATTACACTACACTATTCCAATCCATTTAATTATAATTTAAATCAAAGATTTTCCTAACTCGAATGCCAGGCACTGAATTTCTAGTTGGTACAAAATCTAAATTCTCTGATTTCTGATTGGGTTCAATTTTAATGAAAATAATTTTCAGTTACGGTTTTTAATTTCAGTTCCGAACAAAGAAAAAAGATTGCATCTTCCTTCGGCTTACTCTTTCCTACCTTTCCATCTTCTTTTTTTTTTAGTGTACCTCCATTTTGGTTGATCTTTAGCTTGCTTAAACTATTTCCTTCAATTCGTTTGCTTGCGTTCTGTAATTTATTATATCTGGTCTAGTGGTCCCAGTTTTCTTGTCTAACCAGTTGGCATATTTATTGAAAAAGTCATCTAAAGAATTAATTAATTATATAGATATATCTACTATCTTCTAGGAAGAAAATTGGTAAAAACGACTAATAACTACGCATTTAGAAAAGGTAAATACTTTCAATGAAAGTAGGTAGTAATACAGGGTCGGAAAGTCCCCATGGTTCATCGACCGTTACGTGAGAGCGATAAAGAAAGTCATAGAAATCCGTGCGATAGAGAAAGATGGCTATAATGAAGGTGTCTAATAGTCACCGCCCATTTCGCCCTTCCACAAATAAGAAGTGGATCTTATTTGTGGAAGGGCGAAATGGGCAATGACTATTAGACGCCTTCATTATAGCCATCTTTCTCTATCGCACGGATTTCTATGACATACTTTATCCTTTACTAAAATTAAAACTTTACTACTAACTACTTTATTAAAAACTTAAAAAAGGTATGATGATCTTGATTTGTTCCAATGTGGCAAAGCCGTAAGGTTAGAAAGATTAAATTAATTAAAAATATTTAAAGATCACTCAACCTTCTATTAAATTAAGTGTAAATAAAATTAAAGTTTTCTAATAGTGTATGAAAAATTAAGGATTTGTCTTACAAAATTGAAATTTTTTCCCACTTAAAACGAAAATTAATTTAGGAATTTATTATTCTCTTTATTAAATTAAACACAATTAATTAAACATTAAACACAAATAAATTTTCTCGGTTATTTGGTATTTTTTTTAAAGTACGATAGTTTTTCGGGTGGTTATGAGTGGCCTGTGTACCTTCACTTCATTGGCCTTAGCTGGGAATCTTTAAAATATCCTTGGTGTTCTCGGGCCAAGCTCTGTAGGGGCGGACCCGCCCGCTATTATCACCCCTAGGTCCGCTCCAACGTTCATTTCGACTCTTATTGGGTCTAAGACCTTTTTGGATAGAACCGCTGGTAATGGTGATCCTCTGAGACATTCCAATGCTTCTAAACGTTTCGCCGTTCCTCACTGCAAATGCTTCGTAAATCCATATTAACTTTGTTAATTTCAACGAAATAAGATTTGTATAATATACATCAAAATATGTATTTAAATTTAAAATAAAATAATTACATTATACTAGAATGTTGTACTCTGTTGATATATGGAATTATTTTGAATGTAATCGGTTTAAGGAGGTATATCGGGGTCCGAGGGAAGTGAGGATCGCAGGGGGGGGGTCCTATGCTTTTCTTATGGGACTAAAACCCGCTGCTAACTTGAAAACATTAAATTCTATTGAATTTATTTGCAAAAAACATTAACTATATAGAAAAGAAATCTACTCAATATGCACATAACATACATATTGAAAATTAACAACATAAAAATATCATATTTAAGTAGTTTTAAATTATATTTAATGAACGCATAAATACTATGTAGATGTGGCAACAGCGCTAATAATCGAGTGCAGTTGTACACACTGCGAACCTACAGACCTCGGACATCGGAGATATTGCGCGTCAAATTCGGGTAAAGATGCGTACGCGTTCAAAAATGTATTGTGTGTAAACTATGTAAAATATAATTATTATATGTATATAGCAAATATATCGTATTATCCTCGCGAAGATTTGTATCCTTTATTTAAAATCCGTAAATCATGTGAACTGGTAAAATAATGAGAATTTAGTTCTAAAGAAATGAAATGACACTCGCGCCCATCTCTCGTTCAAGTCAAAGAAAATGTTGGATGCAATTTTGAAGGTTCTGCGATAGAAATTACATTATTACTCACTGTTCGTGTTTTTCAGCTCTATTTTATTAAAGTTACAAAAGTTTTGCAACTATAACTACTTTTTTAGATATAAAGTTTGCTGAGAAATATTTATGTTCCTTTGTTTTTCCGTACAGATGCTTTTATCTCAAGTATTACTAATTATATTAAACAAGTAAAGAAAACTTTATGTAACCCTAAATATTACTGGGTAATGATTACGATGTTTTTATAAACTATTAAATATATTAAAAGGATTTATCAACTGTATTTTTTATTCCAATAAATATATCACAGCTTCCTAGTCTTTTTTAATTAATCTAGTTTTTTAAAAACATTACAAAAAATCATCTGTTGTGGATAATTTATTGTTGATAACAATGTACATTTAGAAAAAATGTATATCTATGTTTGAAAACAATTCCGTTTTTATTAAGTCTTTCAAATGTATTCCCTCCTTGCTGTCAGCTGATTGCGACGTTGCCACATTAATCCTCAAGTCAAACATTTCTAATTAATATAGCTGTACTATGTTTAAAACTTACATTAGTTTTACATCAAAAATAAGATAATACTATGTACTATCTGTGGAAAACTTTTGTTTCACGATTTCTTCGCCATATAAACCTATGTTAAAATGAACAACTTTCAACAATATCTCAAAATCTAGATTCAAAAAAAATTTTTTTTTAAAGTATGACGCACAGAGGGAGCACTGGGTATCTGTAACTTCATAACAAATAAATATAGACTATTGTATTTTTTAAGTTTTATAATTAAATTTACTTTACGTTACCAAAATTTGACCATAACAATACGGAACATCTTGTATATAAACCGTATATCGTGTGAGCATTTAAAATATTAAAGATGATTTCAAATAAGCTAGAAAACTAAAAAAAATATCGCAATCTAGCATCTCTCCCCCTTCACTGTGTCTATCGATATACCCTATGGGTAAAATACAATTCAGTTATCGGTTCAGATATGTGGTGGGATCCAAAATTATGTACTTTAACAGCAATGGCAATAGTAGAATGTAGGAATTGTTGAAGTTTATTTGTAAGTATATTAAACATCACCAAAATATTTCTAGCAGGAACAAAGAGAATAACTGTGTAAATACAAGTTACATCCTTAATGAAGCGCGTTGCTGAAAAGTAGTGGCTGTGAGTTGGCAACTTTTAAATTGATGACCATAGTCTCCTTCCAGTTATTATACTCCATGAAATGGAGTTTTGAAACACCGAAACAATAATAAATAACCCGAGTTCATGCTGGTAATCTGTAGGCACTGCTTTGCAGTTAAGAAGAAATTATTATGCCAATGAATATATGACAAAAGCAATGCTATGCTCTTTTCCTGTTATTGCTTTTTAATAAAAATAGTTTCGGAATAATCGATCCATTCCCCTACTATTTACCAAACAGATTGTTGTATAATAATGTAATTAATTGCGTCCTAGGACCTCTCCTCCATTGCGCTGATTTTTTTCGTTTCTCTGTAAAGTTATTACGTTAAGGAATAACACAAACTTTCAAACTGACTTGGTTGGACGAAATGGATAACTAAATAAAACAAAAGGATTTGCACCGTACTCTGCGAAAAGAAAGTTTGTGGAGCTCGAGTCCTTTGCCCTAAGACTTGGAAGTTGGTACTGCGTCTTTAAACAAGATTTATTAATAGATTACTGGTCTCATCTTGGTACCCCACAACAGCAAATGGACTACATAAAACAAATGTAATGAAATACGGTTTAGGAGAACGTTATTTATAGTTTAGTGTTTCGGTATTTGCATTCCCTGCATAGGAATTAACATCGTGAAGTAAATAGTTGTCAGGGTCATTAGAGTCATAAAAATATTAATATTTGATCAACAATATTTATTTGTTTAACTTGGTAGTAAAGTACAAGATTTAATGGTGCGGCTGGCAATGACGAGGCGCAGCCGAGTTTATTAAAGCAGCCAAGGTATTAAATATAAGTTACTGGTAAGTTAAACGTCAATCAATTTTAATTTAAAAATAATAGTAAACAAAGCTATTTATTTTATGTTATTAAAATTGTATGGTACTTCTTTCATGAATAATAATAATTTCATCAAGTCTGTGGTTAATATGAGACGAGCGTGATTCAGTAAATAACTTAGGTACACAGCGATCGTCATATTTAAATCCATAAAAATAACTATTTATTATTTGAGATGGAAGAATTCACATTAACTGTGCCAGAAATTATTGAATCAGCAAAGCAAATAGAGTGAAATTTATTACCAGAAAATTCGAAGAAGATATATATAGCAAACATATAAAAAATTTATTGATTACCGGGTTGAGAATAACATTGTGTTTTTCAGAAAATGTACTAGGTATATTTTTCTGAATTAAGCAAAAATTGTGAAATCTTCTTCGTTATGGTCAATATAAGCGATGCTCAGAGCTACTTGAATGTCTACAGAAACATCGATATTGGAAATAATCTAAAATTAAAAGCATTCTTGAAACGGCAATCGGATGAATATCGTGCTAAAAAATCGGAGGTTTTAGAAAATGAACAAATTAAAAAAATTCTAATGGAGTCTCCTGATATTTAGTTATGAAGGTAATTATAAACAACATATTTCTGTAAATGAAGAATTATTATTTTAGGTGGCAATGATTTTTGCTATCTACTGATGAATTATTTCAAATAAAAATTAATTGGAGATATTGAAGATATGGGAACTAGAATGCTGGTCACTCTGCCAACTATAAAAACAGAGAAAAAAAGATCCTTAAGATCCGTAAGTGAATATTTAGACATATAGAAATATAGTACCCAAGACCTACGGAAATAGATACAGATTTTTTTTAAATATTTAAATGCTAAAGCATATAACCAATTAATGGAATTCATTATTTGGGAAAATGTCAAAATAAGTTGCTGCGTTTGCCAAATAGAAGGATGCTCATGAATATACCGGACATTTCGTAGAACACTATTAATATATTCTGGAGCTGATGTCACAACTTTACAAATGAATGGTGGATGAAAATCTTCGGTAGCTGAAAGTTTCTCAAAATGATCAATTTATCCAGTGTTTCATTCTGAGAAATTCTTAAAAACATTTTATCATATCTCATACACAAAACAGATTTTTGTAAATTTCCAAGACTTACTGGATTTTACAGATTGAAAATCGTGATAGATTTTGTTTCACGAATCATCGAGCTAAATCCCATAGGACCATTTTTCAACATCAGTATTTCTTTCTTTCATAATAGTCGTTTCAGTTATCAGGTATTATTATGAAATCTACCATGAATAAAATCAGTGCGATTGTAGAAGATTCTCGGGATCGTCCAGACTATTAATTAGTTAATTTGTTTATAAGGCCATAACTTGTAAACTATTTAACTTACCGATTCCAGATTAGAGTTATTAGACAGTGATAAGGAATGAGAGGATACGATGCCAAAAAGTTCTGGTAATAATAACGCAGTTTATAAATGTTCAATTCAAGAGTCATAATTAAAATTTTTCTATTTATAACTTTTGATCTAATCAATATTTTTTGACGATCGAGGACTAGTTTTGTAGGTCTTTTGAAGACGAAAAAAAAAGTACTTTACTGTTTTCTCGTGGAAATGAACGGAAAAAGTTATAAACGAAAAACGTGAATTTACGTAAAAATTATACAATGAACCACCCTGCAAACAATCTTCCCCCCATTTTTACGACTGTGGAAACTAATATGTTATTGTACATAATATTTAGCATCTATTGTGATAAATTCAGCTTGCCGAAACAAAAATTCTATATTTCCTGGACTATGAATCTGGATCGCGGCAATAGAACGGAGATACGTCTGTTAATTTTCGCGCCGCTCTAATTTAATTAGGAAGCGTCGAGAGACGAGTTCACGGTGTTATAACGCAGAACCGGCACAATAGGAGCTTGTTTATATAATTCATAATGTGACAAATAAACCTGAATTCGATTAAAACGCGTCGACCGCCCATGGGGAGTAGTTGGGACGGATTCGATCAACAATAGACAACGCCATAAATTTGCAATGTGTGTACCTACTGCGCGTACAACGCACAACGGTCATACACAGGTTTTGCGGAGCGAAGTCATTCGCGAAATAACCTCATCAAATCAGTTTGTTTACATGGATGTTCCGGGGAGCATATTATTGTGTTTAAACGGAAATTCGATTGTTCCTATTCGGATTGAGCGAACCCACTTCAAATAAGCCGACTGTCAAAAATGACTTGTTTACTCCTGAGGCAGTCCGTCGTAGCATCTTGAACTGTTTTGCTAATAACGTCCAAGTTGAAGCCACAAGCAAGTTCTCACGAAACAAATGACTGTTGACAGATATCAGTAGTAAAAATTTCAATACATTTCAACTAAAAATTGATCAATTTAAAACGACATCGACTATAATTCTCTGGGTAGGTGTAATATAATATAACAATTTTGTCAAAAGAAGAACTGTAGAAGGATATTGGAATCGGACAGAAAATGCAAAGAATAAGACAAAAATTGAAGGTAGACAAGGCGAAAACCTCGCATTCGTGGGAGAAATTTTTCAACTCGATTTTTTTGCATATTCAGATTCGTGAGATGTTCCTTAACATGAATCAAGATGATGTTTAAACAAACTTTTTTTAAACAAATTGTAAACATTGATTTTTTCACTCTTGATGTTGCCAGGCACCTAAATTAAAGTTTAAACATCCCCCTACAAGATGCTGAAGAGTTTTTGGGACTCGCATTATTCTAAAGCCTTGTTTTTTAATTGTGAATAATGCGCTATGAGCTGCGCGCGCGTCTCTAGTACGTAAAATTACCAAAGATCCATTACCCAAAGACTTAGTTAAACAATGTAAATGTACAAAAACTGTAAGACTAAAGCTTGTTCTTGTATGGAAAACTATGTTACTTATGTACCTTTATGTGCTTGTAACATAGAACAGTGTGAGAATTCTTATGATTGAATAATAATATACAGTATCAAATAAATGTTCTTTAATAAAAATCAATGTATTTGATACTATTACCCTTTTATTTTTTTTCTGTACTCTATTCGTACAATTTTGCATAAAATTATTATGAATTATGAAATTTAAATAATCAATTTTTACATTATTTTATGAGTAGTAATAGTACTTAAAATGCTAAATGACATGTTTTTCCTACAGGAACAAGCTTTAGTTTTACAGCTTTTTTGAACATTTACATTGTTTAACTAAGTCTTTGGGTAATGGATCTTTGGTAATAAACTCAGGAATAATTCACCTGTTTCATTTTGATAACCAAAAGCTGTGAAATCCAAATATTGATATTGAGGAAAAATGGAAGTTTTCCATCTGTACGTTTGTAAAGAAACTCTTAAGACGTGTAATTTCAATGCATCGGAAGTGCATGGTATTTAACTTATAACTTTAAAACTATCAATTTTAGAAGCATAGTGTATAGGAACTTTTTTGTTTATAATCCGCCAAAACCTTAAAAAAAAATCCGAAGTGAAGAAACCAATTTTTACAAATTGTTTAAAAAAGGTTTGTTTAAATAAATGGGCACCAGATTTCTGGCCGGCATCATCTTGATTCATGTTAAGGAACATCTCACGAATCTGAATATGTAAAAAAATCGACTCGGAAAATTTCTCCACGAATGCGAGGTTTCCGCCCTAAGATGAGATTTATATGCCTTCAACTTACCAGCGAATTCGATGATGACTTGAAAAAATTTCAATGTGTCAAACTTTGTAGATCTACTAAAAAGTTGATCAAGTGATCAACTGGTCATAAAGTAAGAGTTTTTATGACCAGTTTTACCCATCAGTTTCAATTGATATGTTGTCTTCAAAATGGTGGCTTTCACAAAACATAATAAGGTTCATGTTTGACTGGCTTAGTACTTTATTTAAGAAATTAATAAGTTTGACACTTCCATTTTTCGTCTCTTGAAACGAAGTTCCTAGAGAGAAAAGTTCAATTTGGTACAGGTTAAGCCGTTATAAAATTTCTTACTTTCGTGTATATGTATGGGTAAAAAAATAGTTTCAGCTAGGATTTTGTCGAAAGTGAGAAAAGTTTTTTATATGACGAATACCATTCTATAAGTAAATAACAATGCTAATACATAAAAATTGTAAAAATTTTTTATTGTACTATTGCATTTAATATTTCTGCCATTTTATTCATTATCTATTTTCAACAATATGTACGCAACAATATGTACATCACAGCGGCAATAATATTATTTAATTTCTATGCTAAAAAATGCTTCAAATTAAATTAAAAATCATATTATTGGTCGCTCTACTAAAAAAAATTATTGCACTCAAATTTAAATAGCTGTAAAACCGTGACAAATTGAGAAATATGAAAAAGTCACAAAAACTGGGTCTTTGTTGACCACTAGTTTTTCAGAAAAGTTTAAAAAATAAAGACCTCGTATGCTATTAAGTTATTGAGCCCGATGTGTTTTTCAGCTATCACTAAACCTTTTCCTATGAAATATTCCGACCAAAGACTTAACGGCTTTATAACGTATATTCGTTATGAAAAATAATCAAGAAGCAATTAAACTTATTTCCAAATTAGTTTAAAAAAACAACGAGTTTAGATTCATTTTTGGTCAAGTTTGGTTGTGTTATACAACAGAAGTAAAAATACTCATCTGTTTTTATAAAACAGTCAAGTAAAAAAAAAAATAATAGTACTTTTTATTGTTGTTAGCATTATCGCTAAAAGTGCAGAATATCGGAAAATAAGACATATATTTGCAAATTTGGGATGAAACTAAATTTACTTATCAGAACTTATTAAAAAAAAATTTGGATGTACAGGGGACTGTTACAAATACAATTTTGTAAAGAAAAAAATCAAAAAGGGCAGTTCGAAAAGATTTAAAAATACACTTCTGCACAGCGCTGGAAACTGATCCACTGTAAATCCATCAACTCCGAGTTGCTTTACACGCAAGCCATTTTTGACAGTAACTACTAAAAAGCTATTGTAAACACTATCGCAACGACGATCGTAAAAGCGGATTTCAGTATTCGGAGTCGCTGAGGCCACATGGCTCTCCACGCGTATTGCGGATGACGCTAGAGACTGCAGTTGTCCAGCGATGTAATGCTTGATTGTACTACAACTTCAATATTTTTTTCTCGGAAACTATAAGGATTAAAAAAAATACGATATTAACTCCATTTCTCATGCCGCATCTATTCCCAAATTTTTTAGGTGAGTTGTGAATCACCCTGTATTTTATGAGTATAGAAGTTATTGTGAAGAAGCAAATAACAATGTATATAATGGTATAATTATTTTATAAAAATATTACAACAATCGAAAAATTTTCTTTAATGCAATTCCGGTGGTACGAGTAGATACCTACTTATTTCTATTTTTATTGCTTTAGTAAGAAAATATCTAGTGGTCTGCTGAGACGGCAGCCGGTAAAGCTATTTCTTTATCAAAAGATTGAAGCAGACACATAATATAAGGACGAGTCGATTTCCTCAACTTCGCCGCATAGACATGTATTGATAACACGTGCAAAAGGAAATGCTTTTATAAGAGAAAATAAAATACCTGCTACTATACGCCATGATATATTTATATTTATACGAAATATTTTATCCTGTCGGGACATGTTCTTCCTTCGAAAATTTCGGTGGTATAAACGTCTTATAGATTATAGCAGCGGGGATTTTCGTATGTACAGGGTGTCCTAAATTGTCTCTCGATATCTGTAATATGGATTCAAAATATTTATATAAGTATGTCCCTTTTAATATAATTGATAAATTATATGGTTTTTCCAGATATCGTTTAGGAAATTCTTATAGGTAGATATGATTAAAAAAAACTGTCGTATGTATCTCGAATTTTACTGAACTTTGAAATTTGATTTAAGAAGCCGTCCCTATGTTCAATAAAACCAATAAAAGTACTAGCCGATTCTCGAAAGCATCTAGCCGATTGAAGCGGAAAATGTTGAGCGGAAATCGAAATTTTCACTTATGTTTTGAAACAAAATGATCACTTATGTTTCAAATTCAATCGTCGAAACTGTCCAAAGGGCGGAAACCACTCCAAACACTCTAAGCCGTAGCTGACGATATCAGGAGAGCCTAACGCTGTTGGTATAGTGACACCTGACTAGCATAGAGAGACGCCCAAGATTTCACTATAGTTTCGAATTTTTCCACGAAAGTGACAGGAGTGACATAAAATTCGAACTGAAACATTAGACCGAGTTACCTTACATAAATCTAAACTATTAGCCAGTTTCTGCGACGGGAAATCAAAGCCATAAATTGTCCGAATCCGGAGGGGACAGATATCAAAATCTACACCGAGAACTAGTGCCCGATAATTGACAGAAACCATACAGCGAGATCAAACGTGGACTCCGGTATCTTGCAGTTCTGTAACCACAGCAGAAGTCTCTGGCCAGTATGTGCACACCACTCGAATTCAAGCGTATGCGTTACGTGTCGGTCTTGCTTATTTATGGGGAAATGAGATCCGAAAGTCTACCGGTATTACAATAATAGTTGTTCGCCAAGAAAAAAATTTCAATTTCTATTCCAGAAATAATTGTTCATTACTGTTCTGCTTCAAAGAGGTTCTGAGGCATCACTATTGGTAAGACCCTATAAATTAACGTACAATTGTTTGAGAGAAAGTATTTCCCGTAACGTAGACGGTCATCATTAAATTTATTAGTACAGATAAATCTCCTTAATGAAAAAATTAATTGAAAAAAAAATATAATTTAAGGAAAAAAACACAAGCATCCGTTTTTGAATAATTAAACTGAATTATATAATGGCTTTCGCGTTAGATAAGTATGATTTTAATTAACTGATGTATTTTTTGTACTCTTAAATTAAAATAAACACAGAATTATCTATAAAACAGAATAAAATATTTTATTTTCATATTTCAGAAACCATTTTAGGGTGTACCTACCATTGTTAATCAAATTAATATATGCTATGATTAAAAGAAACATAAAAGTCGTTAATAAAATAACTTATTTTGGGGTCGCTGAAACCGAATATGACCATTAAAAAAAATTAACTAACCATTTCCCCGTTACCACCCCCGAGTTCTGGGAGTTGAAATGTCAATTCTCATACAAAGTCGAGTAGGGTGAGTATTCCTTTGTTTTCTGGGCCACTAAGAACCAGGGATGGGCGGGTAGACAATGTCGACGTAGACAATGCAATTGTCTACGCGTAGACAATGATCTAGATGAAGACTTAATTTGGAAGAGTCGACAATGTAGACAATGTCGACAATGTCAACAATTAAGAAACTCTCAAAACTAGAAAAAGGTGTGGTAGGTATGTACCTCAAAAAAAGAATTTCGTAAGGCTGTAACTCGTGATTCTTGCAAAAAAAGAAAAATTGAAAATTTGGAATTTGGAAAAGTACCTACCTATCACAACCATCTATAAAAAAAATGTATGAACCGAGTACAAAAGATCAAACAATATCTGCCGAGAATTCACGAGAAAAAAAAAGTGTGTCTCGCTTGATGCTCCTCGATAGTTTTAGGTCAGGTCAGATTGACCAAATTTTTTTTTTCTATAAAATCTCTAAATAAAGATATGTCGCATATATTCTTTAATGAAAATTTTATCATTTTTAAAGTCAGCAACAATTTGGAATATCTGATTAAGTTTTAAGAACACTTTGTGTAGATATTTTAGTTTAGTTAGAACACGTTAATTTTATTTTTTCTAAAGGTGTTAGAGTTACAGAAATTAATAGAAAAAAATTTTATTAAATATTTCTACTAATTTATAATATAGGTACCCTTTCAAAATAATTTTTGTTTCAATCCTAGATCATATTATGTAAATATATAAGATCTAAGATTTTAATACAGATCATATAGAGCTGAGCTTTTCAATAAACGATAAATGGTAACATATTTCTGTAAATATTTGCAGAGGCACAAGATAATGTTTTTTATTGCATTTTCTCAAACTAAATATTATGTGTATTTATTGGTATATGTACCTCTATACATATATGAGTATTATATATATTCCCTAGTTTTCACTTAATGAGGTCACGAATGGAGACTAAAATTTTAAAATTAAATAAACTGTTTTTTACTGACTGTCTTAATTTATATATTTATATAATTTTTTTTATAATAATTTTTGTTTTAAAAAATATACAAAAATATATATCTATTAAGTAGGTATACAAAAATAAAAGTTTTCACTTTCATTTCGATTGAAAGAAAATACCCCATTATAAAAATACATAATTAAATAAAATAAAACTTTATTCTTTAAAATTGTTTAACAACTGTATAATAACATAATCATCAACATTATTGGTAGTTAAAAAAAGTAACGAAAAATAAATAATGTATTCAAAACTTAAACTGCAGTCAGAAGATTGGTTGAAGGTTTAATTTATAGAACATTTTGTATTATTTAATTGTCAAGCTTTCAAGGCTTTTAACTTGAGATTAAATTATAAAACTGTGAAGTTTTAACCAATTTAAAAATTATTCTAAAATTAACACATAATTGTCAAGAATGTCAAGTCACCATAAATTGTCAAATGTTTGTATAAAACAATTGATTTACTTAGCAGGACTGAATAATATTAAGCGTCAGCACAAAGCAAGCAGAAATCAAACACTTCGCGGCATATTTTCTGCTGCATTTTATTAATTCAAATCTTAACCGACCAAAATTATAATTTGCTTTCCGTCCGCTCATTTTATATTTATGTAAAAACAGCCAAACAGAAAAAGTTTAGTGATGAATTGAGTACAGTACAAAATAGATCATACGTAAATGTAACGCAAATATAATATAGGTTAGATTAAACTGAAATTAGAACGCAAACTCCACTTTGTCTACATTGTCTACATAGTCTACGTTGTTTACATAATCTACGCGGTCTACACGTAGACGTCGACAATTAAAGTCGACGTGTAAACGCCCATCCCTGCTAAGAACGAATAAGTCTACCAAAAATGAATAAGACCGAATATGACCATAAAAAAGTTTTAACTAGCCATTTCCCCTGTACTACCCCGATACTCCCCCTTCTGGGAGTTGAAATGTCAATTCTCATACAAAGTCGTAATATTTTTATTTTATAGCTTCAACATATTTCAAATTTGTTAAAAATATCTCAAGCGGTTTAGAAATTAAAAAAGATGAATTGATTTTTTATACGACAGCTAGCACCCTATGTTTATTTAATCAATTACCTCCATTTTGGAGCACACTGTATAAGTTTTTTATAATACTGTTTTTTTTTGAGAATAAAGAAAAAGGCACACTGGTATTTTTGACAGAAGAAGGCAAACTAGTTAAGTTAATCACCGGCAGGTGGCTATTCCCTTGTTCGATGAAGGCAATCACTTTTTCTGCAACTCTTTCTCATTAATTTCCAGTTTAATAGAATACATAAATCATACGATCGGCGTGATAAATGACTCGCTAAACGAAAACTCAAATTTGCATGGCGCACTTATTCTTTCCTTAACTCGTTCGCCATTTTCAATTACGGAATTTATTACTGTGGCCGGCGACCGTAATAGAACTGACTTATTATACGGTAATGGCACTTCTGGAAAGTCAATAGGAAAATAAATTGCACCCCCACGCCTTAGGTAGCCGTACATTCGTGGATATTTCCCTTATTTGTATGGTTTCTCTTATGTGCCTACACAAATCAAGGTTTCTCGAGTTCTTGCCTCCGATCGCAATTTTTTTCTTTGTCCACACACCTTTCTCCGTTTATGAGGCTAATCAGGGGCGCGATAATATACTCATGGAAAGGTTGGCCTAAAAAATCTTGGTTATACGATCACCTTTGTTCCAGTCTATAGTTTCTTATATTGAATAGGTTTGACCCAATCCCAGTATGCCCCTCACAAAATAATGTAAGAAATTGTTGGAATAGAATTTAAGTTAATGTAATAACAAATCTGAATGTGAGAGCATTAAGGAACACTGAAAAATAATTACGGGACAACTGAATTTTGTAAAATAATTTTATCATAACGAAAATTTTTGTCAACAATATTTTGAAGAATCTTTCTTGATAGCGTCTATTTATAGGCTATTGATTATATTCAAAAAACAGGGTTAAAAGGAACTACTATGATGTTCAAGCAATTTTATTGCATGAATCGTTCAAAGGGTAATTTTAAATGAAAAAATCGCGAAGTGCTATTAAATTAGAGGGTGGAAATTGGAGATAGGGGTGAAAATGCACCCCTTTCAGTTTTTTAATTGTAGCTCGAAAACGAAGCAAAATTTCGCTATATTTCATAGGAAAAATTATTTAGAGAATTGAATTTCCCATCGAAATAGCTCATTTCAAAAATTTGAAAGGAAAATTTTATGCAAAAAAATCATTAATAAACAATTTGAAAAAAAGCAGAAAATTCGATTTTCTGATTTTTTGCCTCTAGTTTTTTTTTGAGTAAAGAATTGTATAGGGTTCATAGAAAAAAAGTAGATACAATTTCCTTCAAAACAAGAGGTTGTAAAGTATTTTTGATGAAAATTGACTGATACATGGCCGCTCATAGTTAGCCAATTTTTCGATTTTCGTCGCATTTACCTTTATACGTTTTAATTCTTATTTTTTGCAAAAAAGGAAGGAAATATGACGTTCAAGGATTTTTATCACATGACTTGTTGGAAGGGTCATTAAAAATGAAAAAAACGCGTGGTGATATTAAATTAGAGGGTTGAAATTGAAGATAGGGGTGAAAAAGCACTTTTGCAGTTTTTTAAATATACTACGAAAATGAAGCAAAATTTCGGTATAGTTCATAGGAAAAATTTTGTAGAGAATTGAAATTTTCCATCGAAATGGTTTATTTAAAAAATGTAAAAGGAAAATTGTGGCGGTATGTTACAATTATATTTTTATATTTAATTAGCAAATAAATTTGTTTTTGTAATTAATATCACATTATATTAGCTGTATTTAGAGTAAATGAGATTAGGAATAAGTACATCATGAATTAGAAGTAGGTACACGACCGAGAGGGCAAATTTATCTTAGATCAGGCAAAGAAACGACATTATCAGTATGGGTTAAGTCTTGCTCCCGGTCGGTTGTGCTGTCCTGTAAAGAAGTGTTCAATAAAGTTATATTGTTACACGTTGCGTTTTTCTTTGGATGAACTCGAAGCACCCATAAAATTTTATGCAAAAAATCGTTAATAAACAATTTTAAAGAAAGCAAAAAATAAGATTTTTTTATTTTTTTTACTATTTCAACAAAATAATTTAGTAAAAATTTGAGAATTTAAGTACAATAAAGTTTATTAATAATGTTATAGTGTGTCCACGGATGGAGTTGCCAAGAGGAGAAACTCTTTTGTTTTGACTTTATCGAAAAATGTCAGTTTATAAAAAGTTTTGCCCGTCGAAAAAATGAGACTGTCATACAAACATCTTAGATTAGATATATAGGGTGCTCATACATTAAAAAAACGAAAATACTCAAGAGAGAAGTACCATTATTTATTATTTTACACAACATTTTTATAAAACAAATCTGTTTATAACCTCAGTTAATGTCCTAATACAAATTTTAAAATAAAAATTTCAATTCTGACTTTTAATGTATATGTATAACTTCCCATCTCAAAAATTGAAATTTTTGTACTTTTATATTATAATAATTTTTGTACTTTTATATTATAATAAAGAGTAAATGAGTAATGAAAAAACAGATGCTAGAAGATTATAATAATATAAATTACTATGCTTATCCATAGTAAAATATTTTTTTGATAAAGATTAAAATACTAACATTATCTTCCTAACGTTTATTTTTTTTATTATAAACGCACATTCAACAAAAATACCTTTTAATAAAAATTAAAACAGTTAACCCTTTTCACATAAAACTAATATAATAATATAATATTTTCAATGACTTATTCTTTTTAAAGAAATATTTTTCCCATATAAAATAATATTCTTAGATTTATTTAAAAATATTTTAAAAATAGTTTGAAGACAACTGAATAAAAAAATGGCATAGTGAAAATCCCATTATTTTCACGTAAGGAATTTGTGATGTGATCTACTTTTTTAGCATCTTGTATTAAAAAAAAATGATGATATTTTACGCAGACATAATCAAGTAAAAAGTATTATTATTATTTTTCAGTAGGGATATCAACTCTTTAATTTCTCTTTGCAAAGGAAATGCAGTTAGCTGAATGAATTGCAAGGACATGAAACAAGCAATGTGAATAATCTCGTGTTCCAAATTATGTTCCAGCTGTTTAATTTTATTTTAATTTCCTCTGCGTACATAAAATGGTGAAACGGAAGAAATATTATATTTGTTTTGAAAGCCGGAAGAGAAACGTAATTCAGAATAATTATAATAGACACAAAATTGCTTCCTTTGTTGTCTTTTAAAAGGTACACAAAATTTATATAGGTTTTTGCTGGAATGTATGTCATTAATTTGCCTAAAATACAATTCATCATTAGCGGAATTAAACATTTTTAATTACGAAAATTCTTTCTACTGCAAAAATAAAAATGCTAAACTGCGGAAATATTATTAAAATCAAAAACGTAATAAGTTGAAAATAATTCGTAATACAACACAATAATGTTCATAAAAAACTGAAAGAATAAAAATCACATACAACGAGGTTGTTTCGCCCAACATCACATATTTCTGTAATGAAAACTAAAGTAGAATTGATATTTACCTAAAACTGAATTACTAATTTTTCTGTCTACTACAAAAAATAAGTTTTAAATAATAATTTGCGGGAAACAACCATTCCAGGGACTATTGACTTGCATTGAATTACACCCCAATAGCTAATTAATTGCCAAGAGTTTAGCAACTTATAACATAATTAATATAATCTTAGCTTAGCTTTATAAGAAGTTACTAAAAGTTACATATATAGATTCGATCTTCATGTTATTGTTATTATGGCATTCTTTTTACGATTTTTTTTTATTTTAAATTCTCACTGAAGATTTCTTTTCAGGACGAAAGAGCCTTTGCACCAGCACCAGATGTGACCCGTCGAATGGGCTCCACCACCACCCTAGGGAAGCCGGAACCCCCAGGATCACCGCCATATTATCGTTCGACTTCAGCGACCAGTTCTAGTACTAATTCAGCGTCATCTAGTAAGTACGCATGGATAAACAATAAGTTTCGAGAAACATCAATTTATAAAATTATAAGGATGCAGTGAAATTAAAATTGTCATTTAGTATTTTCAGTTAATTGAAAATAACTTTCAGTGATACAGCTGCAATTTTTTTACAAAATAACACAGCTACACAAAAAAGAAAAGTTATCTGTACTTTTCATGCGACATACATTATCCGTAGTATTTTTGCCTCCTGTTTACGAATCCGGTGCCAGAATTGAGATATCACATCACTTCACATTTCCTAACCTCAAAAAACAGGCAAAAATTGGCAAAAATTCATTAAAAATTGGTAGAGAAAATATATAAAAAAAAATTATATATTCAAATGTTCATTTATATAGTTAAGACCCCGTCCAATGTGATTCCGCGGTTAGAATTAATGGTTCTTTTTCTAACCTCAAAAAAAAAAACGGGCCAATTGAGGTCAGATATCACAAATTTTCAAACAATAACAGATTCGCGCCAAATTTGGTACACCGGGGTTTTCTGGGTCGCTGATCATGGATACGAGGTCAATTTGGTAAAATTCAAGATGGCGAATCTAAGATAGCCGACCAAATTTTCAAAAAATAACAGAATCGCAGGAAATTTGGTATACGGGGGTTTTCGGGGTCGCTGACTACGGATCCGAGGTCAATTTTGCAAGATTCAAGATGGCGGATCCAAAATGGCCGACCAAATTTTCAAATAATAACAGAATAACAGCAATTTTGGTATTTGGGGGTTTTCGGGGTCGCTGATTATGTATTCGAGGTCAGAATTGCGAAATTCATTTTGTAATATTTTACTTTATAACCTGAGAACCCAATCATGTGTTAACCTACTTTTCTTCTTGTTCTTGTTCTTTTTTCTGAGAAAGATCTATTCACGGGTTGAATTTTGTAAATCTGTTCTTGGATTCGTGATCAGTGACCTCGAAATCCCCCGTATGCCATATTTGGCGCGAATGTGTTATTTTTTGAAAATTTGGTCGGCCGCCATCTTGAATTTTGCAAAATTGACCTCGGATCCGTGATCAGTGACCCCGAAAACCCCCGTATACCAAATTTGGCGCGAATTTGTTATTTTTTGAAAATTCGTGATATCTGACCTTAATTGACCCATTTTTTTGAGGTTACAAAAAGCATCATCAATTCTGACCGCTATTTCGCGTTCAGCGGTGTCTTAACTATATAAATGAACATTTGAATATAGAAAAAAAAATTTTTGTATTTTTCCTATCACTTTTCCATAAATTTTTGCTATATTTTACCTGTTTTTGAGGTTAGGCAATTCCTGTGATGTGATAGCTCTTTTCTGACACCGGATTCGTGTTCAGGAGGCAAAAATACTACAGATAACATATGTCGCATGAAAAGTACAGACAACTTTTCTTTTTTTATGTGTCTGTGTAATTAAAACTTTATAGTTACAACTTTCCTGGTATTATTAACAATATATCCTGGTGACACCTTTCGACATTTGAAATGGTTGGGGTTACTTAAAAATTTTTTTAAATTTATTATCGACATGATGCCTGATTTGACCATTATTGATTTTTATTTATATCAATATTTAAAACTAACTATAAGTGTATGAAAGTACTGATTTACGACAGCAAATATGGCCAATATTCCACTAGGTGGGACATAAAATTGTTGTTGTTTTTTTAATTGAAAAAAGGTTGCCACTCTTGTAGGTGTTGGTCGGATGACGTTTCATACATTTTTAATTTCGTTTCCAATATTTTATATTAAAAATAATATTAATATGAAGGTAGAGCTAGAGACATTTTTCTATTTCTTTAGTGCAAATTGTTTATAAATACAATATTGTTTTGTTAAGTTGAATAAATCCACTTAGTTCTTTTAACTACGTTTTCCTTTTTGAGCACCCACATTGAAATATAAAACTGTGATTTTTTTGCTAATCAAACATTTTGGTAACGTCTCAAAAAAAATCTAAACTGAAAAGATGTTCCTTCTCCAGGCAGTAATTTGAAAACACTTTGTATATAATAGAACATATTTATTATTAATTCATGTAAACAGAATTGTCTAGTATGTGGCCGTCAAGGAAAATATTGCTACAATTCTACAATAAAAATGTGTTGGAATATATGAATATATTTTACCTCTTCAATATAAATATCATGAAATGAAGTATATGTTCAATATTTACTGTACATTTGAATCATGCACATTGATAAAATATCATGGAAAGAAGAGTGCACAATATTTTTAGATAAAGTGATTTCCAATATCTCCAGTCGAACAGACATTAGTCACATAAAAAACAATAGGGACAGTGATACTTGCTTCCACTTTGGGTATCGAACGGAAAACTATCTTGTCTCTAATCCAGTTGATCCTTTAAACATACAAAAAACATACAGACATAACCATTTATCGTTGTCCTCTGAGAATCAAACCTACGCTTTTAAGGTAGTAAGATATATGTGTATTGAAGCTAAACACTACAGTTTGAAATAGTGAATAGATAGAGAAGATTTTCCTGATATTTACTACATACTAGCTTTTAATACAGGAAATGGAACCAACGTGATATTTTTCCAAATGCGTTTTACAAACGGTAGAGATATAATCGTTAATATGCCTTACTTTCTTTAGAATTTTATACAGGATATTAAAATTTGAAAAATTTTTCCATTAGACTTATTAAAGATCTTTGCTACCAACCTTTGAGTTTCAAGATACGAGATGATAAATAAGTCAGCAAACACATCCTTATAAACAATAATAATTAAATAATTTTATTTCTATTATGCTTAATATGCCTTAATTGATTCCTATTGCAGGAATGAGGTAGTTTTAGGTTGAAAGTTTTATAGGATTTTAGTTGTAAGTAATTTTTGTGGTATTTTTAGAGGGCCCAGTCCCATACACTAATAAAGGAGTTTTATTGTTTTTTGTGATTACTAATATTACCTTCGTGATATCTCGAAAGCACTGAAACTTTTTCAGATACTATTGAGAATGAAACACAACAAATTTATAACAATATAATAATAAGGCAAGCAAAGTACTCCTACCAAAAACTAGAAGGCGGAATAATGCATTAAATTCTCAAAACTTACCCGTATGAAGTCAGCTAAGAGTACACAAAGTAGCAAGAGATACAGGTTTTGATGAAAAGATTTCTTATGAAAATTTCTAATAACTTTTACAGTAGGTGAATTATCAAAATTTATTAGCAAAGAGTATTTAGGGATACCAAACATACATATTATATAATTTCTGAGTTATCTTATTATAGGGAGCTACACATATTGTGTCTTTGCTGTAAAAAAGTTCTGAAACTTTTTGTACCTCTCTTTGTAATTCTAAAAAAAAATATGTAAATTACAAAATAATAATTTATTTGCGTTTAAAAAATTCAGTACATAAACTGCTTCTTATCTTATGTAATGTTTATCCAATAAGCTGTTAAAGATATGGCAATTGCGCTACTTAATTTTAACAAATAGGTTAAAAATTAAAAGAAAATTAAAAATAAAAGAAAAGCTGTCAGTTTATGTCAAGTTCATCATAGTTTTACAATTAATTTTGAATTGATATGCCCGGCAACTTTTTTTGCGTTACATGAATATCCATTTTGCAAATCATTCAATAGGTAAGGGACGTGATAATCGTTGCCAATCAGATTCTCCCCATCTAAATCCTCAGAAAAAGATAAAAAGTATGAAAAAAATAAAAATATGCACTGTTAAAGATGAGAGTTTCTATAAGGTATGTCATTTTTTTACTAAAACAGTCTAAATTACTACCATTTCAAAGAGTGCTTGTCTTACAATTAGATTTAGGTAAAAAAAAGTTAAAACTATTATTCTTAGTAAAGTGATATAACATTTAAATTTTGTAGCACCAAAAACCCTTTAAAAATATAAAAGTTAATCTAGCGGCGAAACGAAGCGATTTTGGATATAAGTGATTTAGCCTAAATCTGCCTATTTTGAGTCCACGAATCTGTGGTCTTCCGTTGTACATATTATTCTGGGACACCCTGTATATGTATAAAATACTCGGACAATCAAATATCCAAGTAAAGAAACAGTTTTCTTTGAACAGTTTAACATTAATTTATTTTATTCTTAATTTACACGAATGCTATATCCTGATTTATTGCAAAAATGAGCTCCAATTAAGTAAATTTAATTGTTGTTCGAAAAATGGAAGATAATTATCTGCACTAATCAATGCTCCAAGCAATTAAGTGTACATATATCAAATTAGCATAGTTAACCCTAGTAAATGGCACTACATGTTACTGTAGTACGTCAAATGCTCTCTTGAGGCGGTGGATGCAGCATTTGACGCTCATCATGTGCACGCTGTATTCCCACAGCAAACTCTTATTTTTATGTAATTTAAGAGAACCTTCTGAGAGAGAGCGAACGGCTAGGTACATTAACGTAAATATATAGGGTGAGTCGCATAAAATATCAAGCAGAAGGTGTCGCACAAAATAAATTTAACAATAATAAAATCACCTCTTACAGGAGAAGGTAAAGGTATTGAAACCACCGACTCTCACTCGCAGTTTTTTATTATAAAATCGTATTTATTTAGGTACTACCTATTTTCAATTATTTTTGCACCGTAATCTTGCAGATAAGATGTAGTTTTCTTAAAATAATTTCTAATGACATGTATAAACGAGATTTCTCATTAGGGACAAAGTACGTATATTCTTCGAAATACCCAAAAACCGAAAAACTAACATCCAAATCTAAATCCAGAAGCAAAACTTCAAGCAGCATGAAATTTTAATTCAGTATAAAAGTTGGTAAATAGATTATAGTCTGTTTAGAAATGAAAGAGAGTAATAAAAGCTTATTATGTACGCAAATCGTAAATAAATGTAGTCCTGGTGCTTATATTCAATATTTTTATATTATGTATTATCGATATAGGATGAGGTGTACTTTTAAAAAAACTGTGCGATCGGACTGTACTAAATTGTAGCAGGTAGCTAAAATGTAATCACCGACAATCCGTCTTTATCTATGCCGCTTCAATTTCTCGGTCCATTTCTCTTATAAGTAAACAATATAAAAACAGCATTTCAAAACATGAGGCTACTTTAAGCATCATAACCGGGTTAAGAGGGTTTTTAGTAATTCAAATAAAATTATTCAATATTATTATCAAAATATTTATTTAAATTTAATGAACAGACTTTTATTCCACACAAAAATATATGTATTTTGAAAATTCAAATTATGGTGAGTAAATGTAGTGTTGTATAAATGTACAATAAAGAAAATAAAAAGGTAGGTATATTAAAATTCATCCTCTGAATATTCTGATGAATTATCTTCGTCTCCTAGATTGATAACGATAGGTTCCACAGTAACGTCAATTAAATTATCGAGTTCCCACATTTTCTCCTCTTCTTTTTGTACATGATGTATACATCTATGTCAGTTATCTGCAGTTACACGTTCCAAGGAATTTTTTAACAAAATTTTCACGTCACTTAATTTAAACATCGTATTATTTCGCGCTACATCTCCTTTTACCTGCGCTCAGACTAATTCGATTGGGTTAAGTTCACAGTGATAAGGTGGTAACCGTAGTACCGTTATTTGACGATTTGTTGCCATTTCATCGATAACATATTTTTTCTGATCTTTATTAAGATTGACAAGTGTCAAAAGTTCCTTTTTCACCATATTTGTTTCAAAAGAAATGTTTTTTCCGGATAACCATTGAATTATATCGGCTTTAATCCAAGCAGTCGTAGGCGTCCGCTCGGTCTGCCGTGAATGGTAACTGGCATTATCCATGACAATTACCCCGGAGGAATAAGATCCAACATCTGTGTAAAATACTCTTCGAAAACATCTGCGTTCATGTCTTCGTGATAGTCACCTGTATTTTTAGATTCAAATAAAAGTAAACCGCCATCTACAAAACCACTGGCACTACCTATATGTGTCACTATTAATCTTCGCCCTTTACCTGAAGGTGCCTTGAACCCTGTTGAAAGTCCATCCAAAAATGCTTGTCGAAAACTTTTTACATTTTTATCTTGCCATACTTTTGTTATAGTATATCCCTCGTTGACCCAAGTAAATATTCCTCTCTTCGTCACGGAATTAGCATTAGTGTAACCCGATAATTACCTGAAACAAAATATTACCACGCCCATGGCCGGTTCTTATCTCGGGGTTTTATTACTCTCTTTCATTTCCAAACAGACTATAGAGGTAAATCAATAATCATATCAAAAGTGAAATTTACACATATTTTTTTCAAGAGATATTAAAATATTAGCTAATAAAATTAATTGTTACGTGTAACAGAACTCATTGGTTCTGACGTTATACCGTTCCATCGACATCAACACTTCACATGCTGCATTGACACTAACCCAGATCTTATTTCTTTTTCTAATTATCAATATTTTGTGGTTGTGGTAAACATTACTAACAATAATGAGGAAGAAGGATTTGTAATGGCCCAATCTGTCGTAGAATATAAATAATTACTGTTTTGAAAAAGTCAGTCGAGTGAAAACAACTTGGTAAGCACGTGTTTTCTTAGTTTCATTTCAATGACAATTATTTAACATATAAATTTGACTATCTAAAAATATCCTAAAAAGATCATTTTATGCAACTTTTAAGTATTTAAAGATTTGTATTACACCTATTCCAATTCCAACATTGTTTGCCTCTTATGCAGATCCTTCTAGTCTAATAATATAAAAATATATATTACTGGATCTGGAAGAGGTTAAGGAGATATTAGACACTGCAATTGGATCTTGTAAAACTTATTGAGGGTCTTGCCAAATATACATTGGTCTTTTTCTACCACCGTGTTCAAGTGGTTTTGGGGCGTGTGCTGTCTGGTCACTTGGCAAAATGGGGGTTCGGCAAAATTTCCCGGTTGCTCATCTCCTGGCGTCGGTGTTTAGACATAGTAGCAGAAATTGGCCGACGTAAAACAACCAAAAAGCAAAATTGATGAATGTGAGTTTAGAATAAAACATAACTGAACCTTTAGTGGAAGTAATCCACTGAAGGGTAACAATAGTAAGATTGTATCTATACTAGAATAAATGAGATTTTCTACTATAAGACATTGCTATATATTTTGAAGCATTTAACGATACGTAACGTATCATTTTTATAAGACAACAAGTTATTGTTGGGAGGAGATACAGTATTTGATTAAGTTTTTTACTATACGAAAGAGTTTTAAATCATCGGCAAAAAAAGATCTACACATGATATACATACAATAATAAAATTTGGGAAAACTGTGGTCCCAGGTTAAAACCTTGGGGGACCCCCGACGTGGCCACCATATGCTGAAACTTACAACTACATTTAATTATTTTCCCATCAGAGTAGATTTTTTAAAATTAAACAGGGTGTCCCAGAATATGGGGAGATCTCTCGGATCTTAAAATAACATGACAAATACATATAAAAATGTTCCCTAGATGGCCTTCCTACAGAACGCCCCTGAAAATCGATTTTCTTTAAGTAATTTCTTTTAAAATTCTTTGTGTAATTTAATTATTTTTTAATACGATGGATAACAGGCAAGACTCCCTAAAAATTGACTCATGAAAACAATTTGGCCCATTTGGTTTACCAGGGACGGCCTAAATATAGCAAATGGCAATTTTTATACACCCTTTACGGTAAACGGCACAAAAATAATATTTTTAGATAGCTTGAACCTTAAATTAAAAAAAAAACACTCTTGGTTGATGTCGATAAAATGAACTGTTCGAGAAAAAACTGTTTTTGATTAACATGACTTTTATTACATCCGCAAAGAGAAATAAACCCATGAAATTTGCATTCTTTCTGTTTAAAAAATGCCACTTTTATTTACATTTGCTTCTTTCTAAAAATAATTAAATGAATTATACGACGATTTAATAGGTACTTAATTTTGACGTTACTCTAAAATATTTCATAACATAATAAACATATACAATTCAATTAGTAAAAAAAAATATTCGATGAAGGTCAAAAACGAAATGGGATTCCTCTGTTTTATTTTGCAGAATGAGTTTAATAAAATTAAATCTTCGTTTTACGTACATATACATATTATCAACATTAAAGTAAATAAAACTGTTCGAGTTGATTCAGTTACAAGTGTAACTCTCGCTGCATAAATATGAACAAAATGATTGCTTTGTGGAGCCTAGGTTTAAACAGTGGCTTCCTGCGGGGAATCAAACATAGACCGGATAGCGTACGGGATCACGTGATTGATTTATGTCGTTTTCCGGTGTTATATCTATATTTACATGGCCTATCTGTTAACGAGGCATTTTATCGATGGGATTTTGTAAAACATCCAATGCTTTATAACGTTTGTTTTGTGAGGGCAGCACATGTGACAGAAGTCTATATCAGTATTCAAAAACCGTTTATTTTATCGTTGATTGCAAAAATATTAATTCAACAGGCAAATAAACTGAAAGAAAATTAAATAAATAAATTAAAAATAGACAGAAGTATTATGAGGAAACAATTTAAAGCGAAATTTTGTGCATAATGGTTGCTAGATACGTTCTGTTCAATGAAAATATTGACGACTTGCGGCTCCTTATTATTATTATACCGGAAGTAACTTGCTTATTTTAAATGAACGCCTTATATATTTTTGATAGCAGCATATCTGACAGAAGTCCATATCAGTATTCAAAAACCTTATAAATATTATAGGTATAGTTGATTTCGAGAAAATTATGCAAAAATATGAATTCAACAGGCAAATAAACTGAAAGAAAATTAAATAAATAAAATAAGAATAGACAGAAGTATTATGAGGAAACAATTTAAAGAGTAATTTTGTGAATAATGGTTGCTAGAGATGTTCTTTTCAATGAAAATATTGTAGTATAACAACCCTTGGTTCGACAAAAAATAAGTAAACGTAGTTGTGGCCAAAAATATGTGATCGTCATAAGGACTACCTACGTTGTGTGTATCCATTTGTAATTGACCGGAAGGCGCTGGCTACTAACTTTGTAGAGGGGATGTATGGTTTAATTATATAAAACAAAAGCAGAGTAAATACACCTAACATTTATTTACATACAATTCAAATTAAACATGTGACAAATAGAAAGAACAACAAAAACATTAACAACCATTAAACATAAAAGAAGAGTGCCAGGCTCACCTAGAGCTCCTGTGGGGAAAGAGCATGGCAGAGAAACCCACGATCGTTGCTCTTACCACACAAATATGAATGCAAAACAACCGCTAACCAAAGGCATAAATTAAGATATTTTGCTAATGATAATTAAAACTGGACTTATTTAATTTCTCACTAAATGTCATCTCACTCAAGTCTGACATACACACTTCCAAGTAAAACTGAAGAGGTTTTAGTAACAATAAGAGCAACAACAACAATAATAATAATAATAATAATAATAATAGCAGTAATAATAGGGAAGGTACTGGAGTCCCATATGGGAGGCAATCCAGCTATAGTTGAGATTTCGGGAGAACAACAACAATAATAACAATAATAATAATCATGGGTGAAAATGTTAGTAAATTCAACAAAGCTCTTACATACGTATGACATAAAGTGAGCACAAGAAATCAAAGAACAACGTAATCAAGATAAAACAAGTTAAATGTGAAACAAAGAAGTTGTTTTGCAATATCTGGGCAGACACGACAATATATACATATTTCAACATGTAATAAATAATGAGCAATCGTTAATAATAATTGTAACAGTTTTATCTTAGAGAAATATACGCCCCTGAGCGTAAGACAATGAAGGCTAAACATATACGGAATTATTATCATGAAACATCTATATTTTACGTATAACGTAATCGTGGCAAAAACAAGTTAGATGTGAAACAAAGAAGTCGTTAGTGTAATGTCTGGCAATCAGGACAATACATATATTTTTAACATGAAATAAATAATGAGCAAACTTTAAGTATAATTATAACAATTTTACCTTAGAAAAATATATGCCTTTGAGCATAAAGTAATGGAAGCTAAACTTACAAAGAATTATTATCATGAAACATCTATAATCATCACAATCATAAAATTACAGAGAACAATTAACAACAAAGTACTTAAAGAATATTACCTGCTAACTAATAACACTTTAAACAATTAACTTTTCACTACTTTGACACACTGCCCGCCGATCGTCTTGCTACCTATCTCCACACTGTTCGCACTTCAACTGCCTATCTTCAACTATTTAGGCTTTCTTCCAGAATTTCCTTCCTAAGTGCCTGTTTTTGTGCTTCTTTCTATCGACCGTTAATATTACTTTTTCATTGTTATACAACACCTATGTAACAGGTGACGTCGAAGTTGATAAGATAAGTACGGTTTCGCACAATATTGACGACTTCTGGCTTATTATTATTATTATACCGGAAGTAAGTTGCTTATTTTAAATGAACGCCTTATACATTTTTGGAGATTTGGAATAAGTATAAATACCTAAACTCAGCTGCTTGGGAGATATCTGCCGTTTTGTTAAAATTTTGACAGCTGTAAGGATCTGAAGGAATCTGAATGATACATACACATTTGAGTATATATTTTCTTTTTGCGATGCACTCTTTTCTTTTACGTTGTAGAGAGAAACTTTGAAGAATTTTTTAATGTAATATTGGGTTATTTAATTTTTTAAATTATGAGTACTTATAAAAAGTAATGACTAATTTTTCAGTCAATTTGAGTTAAGTGGACCATATTTAGAAAAAAAGCGTAATTGAAAAAACTCATGGCAGAATATTAATTATAAAAAATTGCTATATTTGTAAGTACTGCAGTAAGTTTTTGGCACCCAAATTTTTTTTTACAATCGTCTAATAGTTATTTTAATAAAATAATTCATTTTTTTACGATTATATTTATAAATAGAATCACCTCTTATATTTTTTACTTATATTTTATATAGTTTTGCAACACATTGTATATGTTTTATGACCAGGTGACCACCAGGGAACAGCGATCATGAATGAAATCAGTTTCTTCTTTGTTTTTTTGTAAAAACAAGACGTAAAAGAAAGGGATTGTCTAGAGCAGTGGTCGGCAACCGCGGGATGTAAAAAACAGGACCGCCAAAAATTTTTTGAAAGTATAATTACTCAAATTATATAAAAAATATTTTTCTATAGATAACAATATATTAGAGTGCCACTATTATCATTTTTTAATGATTAATAGATTAGTAAAAAAAAACTGGCTCAAGACCACAAACGTAACTTCTTCCATTTATTTTTGAATACAAATATTCCTATCTATTGTATTTCCTATTATTTTGTGAGTGCAAATTAAAATCAAAAATTAGTAAGGATTATACTCATGATGTCCAAATGCTTTCAACAACCCTTAAATTGTTGAGTAAAACGTCAAAATAAGGGATACAAGAACACTCTAATATGTGGAGTTGGAGCCACTTCACAGATAAATTATTTTTTTTATTTTACCATAGTTGTTAACAAAATTCATATTTAAGGACAAATAGAAGCTTCATTAGATACTTTTAGGCCTTAATCAGGGATGGGCGTTTACGCGTCGACTTTAATTGTCGACGTCTACGTGTAGACTTCGCGTAGACTATGTAAACAACGTAGACTATGTAGACAATGTAGACAAAGCGGAGTTTGCGCTCTAATTTCAGTTTAATCTAACCTATATTATATTTGCGTTACATTTACGTATGATCTATTTTGTGCTGTACTCAATTCATCACTCAACTTTTTCTGTTTGGCTGTTTTTACATAAACATAAAATGAGCGGACGTAAACATAGAACATAGACATAGAAATTGACCAAAAAAATATCAAGTTAATTTAGGGTTGAAGTCAGAAAGTTGGTTGAGGGTTTGCTTAAAGAATACACTGTGTCTGAATTAAAATTTTCTTGGTAGCTAACGCTTAATATTATTCAGTCCTGCTAAGTAAATCAATTCTTTTATACAAACATTTGACAATTTATGGTGACTTGACATTCTTGACAATTATGTGTTAATTTTAGAATAATTTTTAAATTGGTTAAAATTTCACAGTTTTATAATTTAATCTCAAGTTAAAAGACTTGAAAGCTTGACAATTAAATAATACAAAATGTTCTATAAATTAAACCTTCAACCAATCTTCTGACTGCAACCTATTTTTTTTAAGTTTTGAATACATTATTTATTTCTCGTTACTTTTTTTAACTACCAATAATGTAGATGATTATGTTATTTTCTTTTTCTGTTATTTTCAAAAACTTTCATTTTTGTATACTTAATATATATTTTTTTATATTTTTTAAAACAAAAATTATTATAAAAAAAATTATATAAATATATAAATTAAGACAGTCAGTAAAAAACAGTTTATTTAATTTTAAAATTTTAGTCTCCATTCGTGACCTCATTAAGTGAAAACTAGGGAATATATATAATACTCATATATGTATAGAGGTACATATACCAATAAATACACATAATATTTAGTTTGAGAAAATGCAATAAAAAACATTATCTTGTGCCTCTGCAAATATTTACAGAAATATGTTACCATTTATCGTTTATTGAAAAGCTCAGCTCTATATGATTTGTATTAAAATCTTAGATCTTATATATTTACATAATATGATCTAGGATTGAAACAAAAATTATTTTGAAAGGGTACCTATATTATAAATTAGTAGAAATATTTAATAAAAATTTTTTTTATTAATTTCTGTAACTCTAACACTTTTAGAAAAAATAAAATTAACGTGTTCTAACTAAACTAAAATATCTACACAAAGTGTTCTTAAAACTTAATCAGATATTCCAAATTGTTGCAAACTTTAAAAATGATAAAATTTTCATTAAAGAATATATGCGACATTATCTTTATTTAGAGATTTTATAGCAAAAAAAATGTTGGTCAATCTGACCTGACCTAAAACTATCGAGGAGCATCAAGCGAGACACTTTTTTTTCTCGTGAATTCTCAGCAGATATTGTTTGATCTTTTGTACTCGGTTTATACATTTTTTTATAGATGGTTGTGATACTGATAGGTAGGTACTTTTCAAATTTCAAATTTTCAATTTTTCTTTTTTTGCAAGAATCACGAGTTACAACCTTACGAAACGTACATACCTACCACACCTTTTTCTAGTTTTGAGAGTTTTTTAATTGTTGACATTGTCGACATTGTCTACATTGTCGACTCTTCCAAATTAAGTCTTCATCTAGATCACTGTCTAAGCGTAGACAATTGCATTGTCTACGTCGACATTGTCTACCCGCCCATCCCTGGCCTTAATTCAGAGCATTGATAATAATTCATAATATAGTTACTAGTTACTAGGTTTTGCCATAATGTGGCATATTCGGCTTTGGTGAAATAAAATTCATACATGTTTCTAGATTGTACTTTTTTAGTAAAGTTGACAATTTGTTTATTTTCAACTTTTTCCAAATTCTACTTGAAAATTCGACAATTTTGGACAACTTTAAATGAAAAAGATTCTGTTTTCGGATATAAATATATATATAAAATATATATACGAGGTACAACCACAAAGTAAGAGTACCTACTCAATTTTCTAAAAATCGAAACGGCAGTATACAGGGTGACCGTAAATATCACCGACAACGTTTGACTGCATATTCAGGACGATAAATAAATACGATCTACGAAAAAAAAGTTAAATAAAACCTTTTTGGTTTTTGAGTTACAGACCTTCAACGTTGTCAAAAATAAAATTAATTTTATTAATAACTTCATAACCCTTTTGCCAATCGCGTTCAGATTTGGCACTTTTATTTGTACTATTATGGCGTATTATTTCTTAAAGCTTTAATCAAATCGATATATTGGGTGATAGTTTTCTCCGGTTACTTCTCCCTTTTAGCAGTCAAAACTTTTACAGTGGTCGTATGTTTTTTTAAACTGGCAGCAACATTGAAAAGGTCGTTTCATTTAAAAAAAATATTGTCCCTTGAGAAAATCGCCTATAGAAAGCCATTCTTGAGAAAAACGGCATTATTTGCAGGTCTGTGCGTTTCGGTTTGCGTAGCACTGTCACGGATTTAATACTATGAGTTCAGTAGGCGATGAAAACAAGATGTTGATTGCTGTGGTTATCAGGTAATGTCATTATTATCGTGTTTCTTTAGGATTCTCATCACTTCACACATGCAAATTACGAAGTATTCGCAGTGCAACAAGACAATTAAATGTAGGTAAAACTAATGTTCACAAAACTTCCTCGGAGATTTCATTTAACTCCTGCTCAAGAATTGAAAATTTAGATCCCAAACCACGTTTACAATTTTGCCACTGGTTGGTGAATGGCTTCACAGAAGGTAATAATTTGCTTCAAAAATAGTTTTATACTGATAAACCCTATTTTACAAGGAATGGAGTTTCGTTAAAAATTTTCAAAAGTATCCGGACTCCACCTAAAATTACTTGCCGACCCCTGGTCTAGAGAACATTTATTAAGTTTAATAGCAATACAAATGTAGGTATCTAACAAAAAGTTACGTACTTCAAAACATATACATTTTTTCAAATTACTTAAATTGGTTTTTCGCGAAAAAAACAAACAAAAATATTTGATATACACACACACAAGTAAAATCATGTGATTGGTGTGGTATTTTGACAGTGTCTTTCAAAATGTATTTTTCTATTTTTTTTAATATTTATTAACTTCATACAAGAAGGGAAGCTACCCAATGAAACAATCTCAAAAAAAAATCTGTTATGTCAAGAGTAATAACGGAACAGCAAGAATACAGGATGTAGATGAAAATGAAAACTATGGTAAAACTGATGATAATACAAAATTATATTAGCAATTTTTTAATTTACTACAACAAACGGACAAACGGTACAAAGAGCTATCTGCGGCCACAACACCTCTTTTTGTGCGGAGGTCGATTCCAGAGGTTCACAATAAGTTTCAATAATTTTCATAAATATTAATTCCACCGTTTTCCAGTTTCAATGGTTTTGGCTATAAAAGTTCTGTTAAAGTTTGTAAACACTATTATAATGTAAAATTATTTTTAAAAATGTATTATATCGTAACGAACACAGTTAAATACACATACCAACAAAATTTAACTTTTTTTTTAAGCAGAAACTTGAATATATATGTTTCCGAAAGATTGAGGTGCGCAAAATCCGAATCTGGCAGCAGAATTGCTCTATCACGTCAGGTTTTCGAGATATCCTAACCTAAAAATGCAAAACACTGTTTTTCGTCATATTTGAGGTTATGTAGTAATGCCATCTATTCTTTTTCAAAAAACTAACACATTGAATCTAAAAGTACAAGGCTCCCTCCTTCGAATGCTGTTAAGTTTGCTCAAATATCTTTTTTTTTTTTTTCGTTGAGATATCACATGTTGAAAGTTTCTCAGTTTCTTAATATGCGAAAATCTACTAAGGATCCCTTAGACATCAAGCAGTCGATTGCAATTCAAAAACTTCATACCCATACGGTTTGTGGGTTTGAAGTTGGTGGGCTTGGGGTTTGTAAGCTTGGAGTTTGTAGGTTCGGGTTTTGTGGGATTGGGGTTTGTGGGTTTAGGAATTGTGGGTTTGTGGATTTGGAGTTTGTGAGTTTGAGTTCGTATGTATTGAAGGTTTCTGAGTATGAAGATTTTGAACTGCAATCAACTGTTTGATGTCTAAGGGATCTTTAGTGGAGTTTTCGCATATTAAGAAACTGATAAACTTATAAATTTCAACATGTGATATCTCAACGAAAAAAAAAAAGATATTTGAGCAAACTCAACGGCATTCGAAAGAGGGAGCCTTGTACTTTTAAATTATATGTATTTTTTTTCAAAAAGGATAGATGGCATTACTACATAACCTAAAATATGACGAAAAACAGTGTTTTTTGCACTTTTAGGTTAGGATATCTCAAAACCCTGACGTGATAGAGCAATTCTGCGGCCAGATTCAGATTCAGCGCACCAAAATCCTTCGGCAATGCAAGTTATTGGGTCGTTGTCTACAGGAAGCTGCGGCTAGTGAACCAACACCTAGCAGTTCTGATTCGATGAATTTCGACAGCACTAACCGTAGATAACTTGAAATTATAACAATTTTGGAAGATAACACTTTTATTTGTCTTAATTACAGCGTTAGGTGAAGTTGAATCTATAATCGTCCTTCTGAGCGGCTGGTTGGGTATTTATACTATTTATTATCAGCTAGCAACTCAGCAGGCGATTTTCCATTGTCAGCAGAATAATAATAGACACTTATAAGTAAAGAATTGTTATAAAACAATATATGAATAATGTGAAAATATATATACAGGGTGTTCGGATAACATGCATATTAATGTGTCTGCTTCTTGACCCTTGTTGACCTGTGATATTAATACACTACGAAGTTCTAATATTAAAACATATTCACATGTTCATAAAGTGTGCTGCATCACTGCGGTTGTGGCCTTCAAACGATGCTCTTTAGTTAATGACGACGCTTAAGGCAATGTTAATTTTTTTAAATTTTTTGACATTACTCCGCGACGGACATTACTACACGTTCCCACATTAGTACCAAGTTTTGCCTAGAACCGTTTTAGTAGTTTTACAGTAACTCTTAACTCCAAATTAAACTAATATCCATAAATTTTGGTCCAGGTATTCCACAACGTAAACAGTGACAAAATTACTACAGCCATATGCAATATGTAACGTAAATGGCCAATTATAATCCGTTAACATTAATTACTATCGGTTACAAATAATGGCAGAGCTCCACCGATGCCTACCCGTCGACCCGGATGATAAAACGGAGTCAGATTCATTGATTTGCGTCGGCAGGTAGAGTGTAGGCTGGTAATAAGGACGGTCGGTCACAATAAATCAATCTACATTTCCAACTGGAATTAGCCCTACTGCGGCAAATATTCAGAAGTGGATCTCGAATCGTAATAGAACAACTGGCTATTAGGGAAAGGGGGAACTCAGGAGTGGATGATCCCTATTCTTGCCCAAAGGTTGCAGATGCCCGTCAGGGCACTGCAAATAATGTTCCAGAGACATCAAAGTCAAAGGTGGGGTAAACAGGGGCACACTTCAGTGACGCTGTTAAACTTCCCTAATGTAAGGTTATCATGTCATGTATCTCCTTGTGTTAAAAAAGAACAGAAATCAGAAATTGATTTTGGAGGACGAGAACAGGAACACTGAAAGGAAATAACAAACAAAAAAATAAGGGTGGAATTTCCACTCTGTAGTCATCTTATGTACCAACTTATTTATTCTGTTGCCATGCATTGTCCTTAGTAACATCAACTATCTACTCGTGACATTAATTCATTCGCCCTTTCGTCGTTTGTATATTAAAACTTTTCTCTCATTGATATGCTTATAATTAGGTACTCCAACTATTAAATCAGGAAATAGGTCTAAAATCGAAAACTATAAAGCTATAACGGTGTTACCTACATATTCGAGCAAATTTTGTATACTTTTAGTCCAGGCGGTATCTGTTTTAAAAAGGATATACTTGGGTAAAACGCATATGACCGGAGATTTTTGCTTTAACGGCTTCTAAATAACATCAGAAATGATAATTTTTCTATGCAAATAAAAAAAACGTGGGCTTAATTGTTATTGCAAAAAAAGTATAAAAAAATAACAAAAAAATCCATTTTTTTCTTGGATTTCTCGTCGATTTTAGATAAAAATGGAAAAGGAAAAAAGTTTTGTAATTAAATTTTTAACACGATAAAGTTAGTTGCAATTCGAAAAAATTATTATTGTGATTGCAAAAATCGGAAAAATCATTTAAAATATTGCAAAAATGCTAGTTTATTTTGTCAATTTTTTTTTCAGACACTTGAATAATACCTAGGATCTTCATACTTTTCCCAATTAAACTTTAGTGCATAGAATCATCACACCAAATTTCATCCAATTCGGTTGGATATTTTTTACATAATAATTGTTTAATTTTTTTTTAATTAAAATATTTTCATTTTGAAAAATTCAAATCGAATGATTAGGTGAGCCGTGGTTTGAAAGTACTCGGAAAGACGAGTATTTAAAAAAAAAACCTGATGATCCGCCCATTATTTTCTGAGTTATAGCCCGTTAAAGTTAACCCTTATTTGCAGAAAAATTAAAAGGGTATAAGGGCTGTTTTTTGAACTAATAGGTTTGTCATTCCGAGTACTTTCCAGACATAAATTTTCAAAATTTGCAATCACGGGCGCCCCATTTAAAATGTCACTCAAAGATATTCAAGACCACCTGAAATCAATGAGGTATCAGTGGTGGGGGAGCAAACACACAGCTACTCCGATCTGAACTCTGGAGTTCAAAACTGCGACGCTCAGAAAAATTTCACATGTCTCAGCTTCTAATAGACCAATTTCAATGATTTTTTTTTAAATCGATGTCTTGCAACTAAAAAAATTCAATTATCATATTTTCAACTACCTTTTATTATTAATTATTGGACTTTTGACATGCCGATAAACAGTTACTTTAAAAAATGATTAATTTATTGTTTATTTATTTACTATGTTAATATTCACGACCAAAATTTTTGCATGTTGCACCAGGTAATACTAGTAAGTTTGTTTAAATATTATAAAATTGTTTAAACAATAATTATTTAAATAAACAACTGAAAATTGGTATTAATTTTTAGTTGTACGATAAATNTTGCACCAGGTAATACTAGTAAGTTTGTTTAAATATTATAAAATTGTTTAAACAATAATTATTTAAATAAACAACTGAAAATTGGTATTAATTTTTAGTTGTACGATAAATTTCTAAAAATCTATCAAAAATTATTAGTCATATAAATTTTGAATAATTATAATTTTAATTTATTCGTTTACTTTTAAAATATTTATCTAAAATTTATATTTATTTATATAAAAAAGTATAAGAATCTTTTGGATTGAATAAATAGTATATACTTTTAATTATTGAACCGCGGCTCACCTAATCCTCAATTTTTCAAAAAGCATTTTAAAGCTTGAGAGCTCTTCTTTTTGTGGTGAAAGTTTCAAGTATTGAAAGGCTTTAGATTTTTAGAAATTTGATTTTGAAAATTTTTTAATTTAAAAAAAAATTAAACAATTATTATGTAAAAACTATCCAACCGAATTGGATGAAATTTGGTGTGACGATTCTATGCACTAAGAAGTTTAATTGGGAAAAGTATGAAGATCCTAGGTATTATTCAAATGATAAAAATTGACAAATAAACTTACATTTTTGCAATTTTTTAAATAATTTTTCCGATTTTTGCAATAACAATAATTATTTTTTCGAATTGCAACTGACTATCTTGTTCAAAATTTAATTAGAAAACTTTTTTCCTCTTCCATTTTTGTCTAAAATGAATAGTTGCTAAGACGTAGACGAGAAATCCAAGAAAAAAATGAATTTTTTTGCTATTTTTTTATACTTTTTTGCAATAACAATTAAGCCCACGTTTTTTTTTATTTGCATAGAACAATTATCATTTCTGATGTTATTTATAAAGGCGTTAAAGCAAAAATCTCCGATCATATGCGATTTACCCAACCTGAAGCAGATACCGCCTGGACTATTTTGCGTGACACAGTTTTAATAATTTGGCTAACCTAATCACTTTTTTTATAAAAAAAGTCTTTAACAATTAATTTATCGTTGTATTTTACTTTACAATATATGCTGACTGTCAAAAAGCATTTGACAAAGTTGATCCTGATGTACTTATTAAGAAATTAAATTTCTACGGGTTATCTGGAACTGTTTTTAAATTATTAATATATCATCTTCATTCTTTGTCAAATATAATGAATACCGATCTACTGAATGTAAAGCTTATTCAAGTGTCCCTCAGAGATCAAATTTAGGACTTATATTATTTCCCTATTGCATTAATGATCTGCGACATGATCTTTCATGTTCATGTAATCATTTGTAGGCGGATGATTTAAAAATATTTAGGATTATTAAAAATGTAAACGACTAGTTTGTTGCAAAGTTATATTAATCAGACATATACTTGGAATAATAAATATAAATTAAGAAATAAAGTATCAACAACTTGGTAGAAAAAAGTTTAGGATTTGCAAGTCAAAAATTTTAAAAATATTAATAATCCTATAAAACGTTATACACTTGTTAGACTAACACTTGAATATGGATCAATGTTACAACACTTTCAGCCTCATCAGTATATTAAAAAAGTTTTCTTTTTTAGATACAGTACATATTGAAGATTATATCTTTACAAATGGACACCTGCGTCAGTATTTGAAATAAATACAGTTTTTTTTTACAAAATGGTTAATAACATATTAAGCGAACCAACTATACAGGGTGTCCCTCCACGAACTCCATCGATGGATATCAGGAAAACCGCTATAAGAATTTTTTGATATTGTGATGGCGTGATACAGACCGTGGGGCCTACCAAGCTAAAATATTTTCAAGGTCCACTCACTCCATACTCCATACTTACCGTTTCCGAGATATTTTGATTTTTGCAGCAAAAATTGACAGATGCAGACTGTCAGCAAAATTTAGTTCTCCCGGAAACACAAGTTTATTTTCTTGTGCAAATTGGACATTTTGCAGAGGAAGACTCTTGCAGAAAAGTGACAATTTCTATTTACTAATTGACAGCGATTTTTTTAAAATTTCAACTGGAAAAAAATACGAATTTTGTTCCATCATTTTAGGAACAGTGTATATTCCTTATAGGTGCTAGGAACATGCACTGATTGTTTAAATCTATAACGTGTTTACTAACTGGTTTTGGGCTCTTTGTTTTGGGCTTTTTTAAATTTTATAACAACATATTTGTGAAAAAAAAGTCTAAGTGATTAATTAAGGAAGTTTATCGGGTACGGAGGTACATCTAAAGTCTAACGAAAGTTTCTGTAGATTCGCTAGTGACTAAAGTAGTAAGCCCACAGACCACCTAGACCACCGTATCTAATTCCAATGCACGGGTACCAGTGAATGCAAAATCCGGGGAAGTGGAGTGTAGAAGGCAATCTGATCGCGCGCATCTTTAAGCAGATCCGGATTAAGTAATATTTTTATTACATATTAAACATTATATTGCATCTTATGACAAATATTCAATTTTAAGTTTGTAATTCAGAAAATAATATATTTTAGTGTCATTAAATAAAACTACAAAATAATTTAAATATATTTATTGTCCTCTAAATAACATTAATTTATTTAATATTTGAATTTTCGTAGATTTTACCGAATTAAATAATTTGACTTCATGATTTATTCGTACATCGATATACTTTTCACATTCAGCCCTTACAAGTTCTATTAAATGATTACAATTGTTAGGCAAAATATCAAATTGATGTTCATGCAAATTTGCAAATATGTTCACATTCAGAAAGTTTTTTAATACATGATAAACAATTTTATTTTTCTGCAGCCTAGGTGTTCTGCTTTCATCATTATTAAAAAAATTTATTAATTTTTCTGTTTCTTGGCATATTACTACGACATCTCGAGATGGATACCTCAAACAACCACGATCTTTAATAAAAATTAATTGACTGTACGAATACTGTGTATTTGACATTAAACTATTTACACAAACTTCACATTTTATTGGCTTTATTAGAGAACTTATTATTACGAAACCGCCAATATATACTATAATGTACTTGCTAATTTTTTTTTTGTCACAAAACTCTGATTTTTTCTAATCACATTTTGCCAACTCTCCTTTTCTAGGGTATTGAACATGAATTTGAAATTAGTTTTGTTTGCGATTTTTTCAATTGAAAAAAATATTTTATTAATTTTCAGCTATCTCGGAATGACGGGAATTGGTAAAATTTCATAAAATAAATAATTACTAAAAATATTTTACAGTAATTCATTAATTATTTTATAATAATATTACGTTAATCACCTCACTATGTGGGCGAACAAAATTATAAAGCTAACCCTGGAAACTTGTGACGTCAACCGAAAAATGGCGTACATATTTACCTTTTATATATTCCTTTTTTTCACTTACCTAAAGAAAGAAACTTTTCGTCTCTGCACCAACTCGATCACTTCTATTTATACAATGTTTTAGAATACAATTGCCCATGATAAAACGTCTAATTATCGAAATCACAGCGATGCGTACACGTCAAATGCTAGGACACGACTGAGCGCTGGGCTCCAAATCAGGCTCCCAAGTGTTTTCACCAAAGTCGCTCTATAAGCCAGTCTAGGTGGTCTATTAGGTAAGCCTTTTAGATATGTCAACGTTGCACTTGGCTGGCTCGGTCGCCTCGGCGTTCGCTCGTTCGCGTTCGATCATTCTGTTTGCTTGGACACCTGCAAATTTCAAATAATACACTACGTCAAGACCGCGGCGTTGCCGCTATCACGCATATGGAGGATAAGTTAGTTGACGATAGCAGTTTCAAGGAGAATTATTATAAATTATGTATCTTACAAGTACCTAATCGATTTCTACGAGCTATCATATAGTTCCTTAGATATCGGTTTCCTATTTATACAAGTCGCTGTGGAAACTGTTCGTCAATTGTTGAGCATTCTAAGTGGAAAGACCAAAAAAATGTGCATTCTCATAAGACTTCATACTAAATCGTGAAAAATTATTTTATGAGTATCTCGTCTCTTAGGTATCCAAACTAGTCATAATTTTGTTTGGGGATTTTCTTCATATTAATAAGCTTATATTAATTTTTTTATGAATATTTGTTTGTCAATTCCAAATCAGATAAACCTCCTTAAGTAATTTAATATCCAAAACAAATTTTGCGAAAAAGAAGAAAGCATATAGATTTTCCAACATATAGTGCTGTCCACCTGGAAAAACTGGACCTTCATTGTTGAAATAGACATAATATTTCCAATTCTATACCTTTCCATTAATCAATATCGTTTATATTTTACCTTTAAAGCTACCGAAATTAGTCCGCCCCATAGAAAGCCATACGTTTCATTTATATTTGAGCCTCCTTTATAGCGAAACGGCCTTTGTAAAAGTCTCATTTCCCCTAAAATCCCCGGCGAAAGGTATATTTCGTTATAAATCTGTATTATGTCTATAGGCGAATTTAACAAATTTAATGAACCCGAGCACGGTGTAAATGAGACTTGACTGATGCTTTATTTTACTTACATCCGTCTTCAGATTTGTATTGTGGAAGATTACGCTAATTTGGACGGTTTATTAACTTTAGAGGATCAGCGATTCCGATTCGTAAAGAAAATTGCGACGTAAAGAGGTTTTATTTTATCTCTCATTATCCGAAGGAGGATAGGAACCAAAATATTCTGTTCCAAAGGAACAGGAAACAACAGTACGTTGGTTCATTGAAGTTATTCGATGAATTGAAACAACTACCTTATTTATTACATGTTGTATAAGAGATATATACTTAATGCCGAGACGAGATTTTACGAAATCATTAAAAGCAGGATTTCCACACTTCTCTTTCAGCTTCTGAAAAGTTTGCTACTTCCTGTTATTATAAATGTAATTCCTGTTATTATAAATGTTATTAAATAGAGTAAATAGTATTTAATTATTTGCAATACAAGTTAAATTAGTTCAGTATGTAGTTTCCACGTTTGTAGGATTTAACTTCGCATTTTTTTTTTTCATAGAAGTCAGACTGTTTTCAAACGGGTTTCATAAAACTGCATGACACGTAAATTGTACTCTCTGAAGTGCTTCGAATTTCCTGATCATCCTCCTTTCCTACAAAAGTTTCTATAGTATGATTAATAAAATTGTCATATTTGTTTTTGAATTAAAATATTTAAAAACCTAATTTGTACTAGATTCAATAGAGTCGTTCCCATTTTCTTCTTTCAAATATTTGCATAAAGTCGTAAATACGTGTTTTGTAACTATATTTGTTTGATTTTCGCTGATTTTGTGATAAATAAGGTGGCAATGACTTGTGCATTACAAACTTTGTGAAATACGTTTAAACTTACCAAATCTAAAGACCTGATTTGACTAGTTTCCTCATTTGTTACAAATAATACTGGGTTGGTGTTAACACGTCAAAGTAATGTTGCAATAGGTTGTAGAAGATATCGTGACTAATTTTAAAATATTTATTCTATTAACAGCATCAACTCTAAAGCAACTTCGATTGAAAAATCCAAAAGGGAGATAAAGTGTAACGTTTAAATATGGAAATATAAAGAAATCTTTAACTAGTTATTTCCCCTATTCTTGTTTAGATTATAACCAATTTGAGTTTTAATATTTCTTATATATCCAGCGAATACGGTGGCTTCACGATGACATTTGTTGAGTTTTTGAAAAATTCATTCACAATCATCGCTTTGTGTGATGGCGTATTGTCGTGGTGCAAAGTCCTAAAATTTTCCTTCCATAAATCTAGTCATTTGCGGCAGATACTTTCTCTCAAACGCCTCATAACGCCCAGATAATATTCTTTGTTAGCTGTTTCTCCATTTGGAAGGAATATCGTGAGGACAACACCACGGTAGTAAAAAAAAAACAGTCAACATGACTTTGATTTTTGATCGACTTCTTCTTCTTCTTCTTTTCTAGTAGTTAGTCCTAATAAGTCCCATGGCACCGCGGCCTATTGTGCATCCCACTCCTAGTCCTATTCAGCAAGTAGTTTTGTCCATTTAACAAAGTCCAAAAGCTTCCTTGCTGACACTTCTCTCAATTCCTTGCGTTCCAAATAGGGTCTCCCCAGGACCGTCATTCTACTACGTGCAAATCCCGTCCACTTGCCCAGGATATGCAGAGAAGTTTCATCCGCCGAGTCTCATCCTCGGCAGACCGGACTGTCTACAAGCTTTAGCTTATGTAGATATTTCCTAAAGTGACAGTGTCCCGTTATGAGTCCCGTCACTTTCCTGAACCGGATTTTATTCAAGCTCAGTAAATAGTTTGCTCTTTCCTTCGAAGGATACTCCATGAGCTCATTAGAATGGCTATGTCTTGGCTTTGAAGTCCAGTATTTTCTATGTTCTGTCTCGGTTCATTTGCTGACCACACTGGGAGATGTACCACAGAAGGGCTCCGAGCCAATGAACTCTGTCTCGGATCCCTTCCTAGCAAGTTCATCCACTTTCTCGTTCCCACAAATGCCTTTGTGCCTTGGCACCCAACACAGTCTAACTATGTTATTGTGGCCAGTTCAGTCATTTGTAAACAATTCCACACAAGTTTCGAACTTATCTTGTGTACGTCTAAAGCTTTAATTGCAGCTTGACTGTCAGAGAATATATGTATGAGTTTACGTTTATAACCTCTACGTATATTCTCTGGCAGGCACGCCATTATCGCGAAAATTTCTGTTTGGAATACGGTAGGGAACTCCCCCAAACTATAGCTTGCACTCCATCTGGATCTGAGTCCATTTATTCCTGCACCCGTCCCTCTGGCCATTTTGGAGCCATCTATAAACCATACTAGGCTCCACCTTTCCAGGGTATTAAACCTCACATTTGCTTTGATCCTTTGTTCCAGTCTCAAATGGCTTGTGGAAGTGAAACCTTGGAACCATATGGTGAGATATCATCCCAAAAGTTGGTTCCGACATAGATGTGTCTATGATCCTGGAATAGGAACCCTCCAGTCGTTGTTATTCCTGAGTCGATATTCTCCTAGCCGCGCTTCTCTTTTCACCACTATATGCAGTGATGGTAGATTTAGCATGACTTCTAGCGCAACTGTCGGGGTTGATGCCATAGCCCCCGTTATACCTAAACAGGCCAGTCTCTGAATACTATTCAGTTTTTCCCTCGCTGTGGTCTGTTGTGTTTTTTGCCACCATACCACAGCGCCGTAGAGAATCCTAGGTGTTACTATCGACGTATACAACCAGTGTGACATCTTTGGCTTCAGTCCCCAGGTGCTCCCAATAAGGCAACGGCATACACACAATGTATGCTTCGCCTTACTCACCATTTTTTCCAAGTGCACATTTCAGGTAAGCTTATCCAGTATCACACCTAGATATTTCTGGAAAGCCGAATGCACCTCTCCCCTATAATAGGTTCAGAGAGTCCAGTCAAATTCCTTCTCCTGGTGAAGGGTACTACGACCGTTTTGTCAGGGTTTACTGACAGTGCCCTGCCCCTTACACCAGTCATTACCCATTTCAAAGCCTCTTTCATGAGTTCTGAAATGATAATATTATGTTTCCCGACTATGAGAACGACTAAGTCGTTCGCATAGCCTTGTGTATAAAATCCTTTGCTATTAAGGACTTTAACGTGGTGCTACCAATTTTCCATAAAGAAATCTACTTCATGCGGAATTTTTAAATAACAGCTACGTAGTGATCTTAGATATATAAACTGGAAACATTTTTTTCTCAAAATATGTAAACGTTTAGTACATACTTTTTTGGCGATATCGATTCTATTTTTAATGGCATATTTTAATGCATATATCCCCAATGTTCCTTTTTTGGATTAGTTATAAACCACTCTACTGTAACTATAAATGAACTAATGAATGAATGAACTAATTTTCTTGCGAATGCAATGTGCCCAGTCATTTTCTAAAACTGATCCTAATCATAATACTCATCAGTCATCTGTGAGGCATTACCTTATGCAAATGTAATAACACAGCGGCCGAACCCATCCCCCTGCTTCATATTGAACCATCCAGATGATTACAATGCCAAAAGTTTTTTAGTTATGTTCTTTATGTGCGAAGTTTGGAGGCAGGTATGCCCTGGGGAACGACTCTCCAACTATATATCTGAATTTTAAATTCGGCAAAATATTTATACTTCTGGCTGGCAAACGGGAAATTAAAAATGGCGCCCTCTGCACAGATAAGAAAGTCGGCCCGATATAACAAGCTAATAACTGAGTGCTTTCCCCACTCTGCTCATAAATTCGGAATACCCTTTTTTAAATATTCATAACTTTCTAAAAGGTTAGCTACGGGAATTGATAAAAGTTTTGATGTAAAAAGTGTGTCTTTATGGAATAATGGAATGGGATGGGTATTGCTATATTTCTGGCGCGTATATTAAATTATCGGAAACCGTAGAAGCTTTCGCCGATTGAATGGAAGTGCTCTTTGTTAAACTGATTAGAGTTCCAGCTAAACTTTCCTATTTAGCTAAACTATTGTCCGTTAAGTTTAATGAAAATATAGAAACTCAATCACTATGATCATTTTGCAATCGGACCGGTTCCTGATATTTTCACTTATCGTTGCACCGATGTGACGCGCGACGTTTCGATAATATTTACCTCTTCAGCCACACAATCACAATTGAATAGGAAGTTTAATATCATGTTAACGCAGAGTGTCATAAAATATAAAATGAATTATACGACAAAAAAAAAAACAGTTAAATATCTATTTTCATTAGAACTTACGTATACATAATCTTTCAAAATTTTATAATTATAATACTTTACGGTTATAGGATTTTGGAAATAGTCTTTCAAATAGTCTAATAAGAATGTATAGTCGGAATAGGACAATGAAATAAGGATCTTGATTTTATGACTAAGCCAATCAGGGGTATAAATAATAATAATTAAAAAAATATGAATATATACAGGGTGTTACAGAAAGACCTCCTGTAAATACAGGGGGTGATAGTACGTAAAAAATAAGAATATTTTGTCGTATGAACTATATGTCTATCTCCTCTTGTTTTCGAGATACAGAGCGAAAAATAAAATTTATTAAATACAATTTTTAAACGGTACGAAATATTTTTATGAAATTTGGTATTCCGGGGTTTTTAAGGATGCCAAATACGCTGGTCTAATTATTTTTTGAATATTTCATAGAGGCCGCTAGTTATGCTACAATCCTATTAGGTACATGTTATGTTCTAATTTTTTTAAGGCTAGGTTTATTAGGATTCGGGCTCCAATTTCTAATATCTAATTTTATTTTCTAAAAATAATGTACGCTTGTTAGAACTTCCTAATGTGGATGGGTCTCGAGAAATAAGGCTTTTAAGGAGGTATATCGGGGTCCGAGGGAAGTGAGGATCGCAGGGGGTCCTATGCTTTTCTTATGGGTCTAAAACCCGCTACCAACTTGAAAAAATTAAATTCTATTGAAATTATTTGCGATATACATTATCTATATAGCAAAGAATACGCACATAACATACATATTGAAAAATAACTACATAAAAATATTATATTTAACTAGTTTTAAATTATATTTAATGAACGCATAAACACTATGTAGATGTGGCAACAGAGCTAATAATCGAGTGCAGTTGTACACACTGCGAACCTACATACCTCGGACATCGGAGATATTGTGCGTCAAATTCGGGTAAAGATGCGTACGCGTTCAAAAATGTATTGTGTGTAAACTATGTAAAATATAATTATTATATAAAATATTAAATATATCGTATTATCCTCGCGAAGATTTGTATCCTTTATTTAAAATCCGTAAATCATGTGAACTGGTAAAGCAACGAGAAAATAATTATGTTAATATACTTAGTTCTAAAGAAATGAAATGACACGCGCGCCCATCTCTCGTCCAAGTCAAAGAAAATGTTGGATGTAATTTTAAAGGTTCTGTGATAGAAATTACATTATTACTCACTGTTCGTGTTTTGCATCTCTTTTTTGGTTTTGGTAATGTTACAAAAGTTTTGCAACTATAACTAATTTTTTAGATATAAAGCTTGCTGAGATATATTTATGTTCCTTTGTTATTCTGTACAAATGCTTTTATCTCAAGTAGGTATTACTAATTATATTAATCAAGTAAAGAAAACTTTATGTAACCCTAAATATTGCTGGGTACGGATTACGATGTTTTTATAAACCATTAAATATATTAAAAGGATTTATCAACTATATTTTTTATGCCAATAAATATATCACAGCTTCCTAGAAGCTTTTAATTAAATTAGTTTTTTAAAAACATTACAAAAAATAATCTGTTGTGGATAATTTATTGTTGATAACAATGTACATGGAATTTAGGAAAAATGTATATGTTTGAAATCAATTTCGTTTTTATCAAGTCTTTCAAGTGTATTCCCTCCTTGCTGTCAGCTGATTGCGACGTTGCCACATTAATCCTCAAGTCAGACAGAAATGCAATTATTGGTTTCTGTTTCTAATTAATAGAGTACTATGTTGAAAACTTACGTTAGTTTTGCATCAAAAATAAGATAATACTATGTATACTATCTATGGGAAAGTTTTGTTTCACAATTTCTACATTTTTTCTCTCAGTTATAGACAAAGAAAGAGCCGCACCGTCCATCTTCGCGATATAAACCTATTCTTTTCTTTTAATTCTATTTCCTCTCGTTTATCCGTGCTCTTTTTTTACACCGTTAGTATTCTGTTACTCCATCTCCAGCAAATTTATAAGCGGTTCCCAATAGTGCAAAGATACTAATTTACATAGACATAGACATAGACAAGATTTAAATATGAGAAAATAAAACAAATACAAACCACAAGACAATTAAATACTTACATAACATTCCACTTCATAAAACGCATTGCGATCGTATATTCCACAGAACATGTGTCTATACTATCTACTCTTATCTAACTAAAAACGTAATAGAATAGCCGATACACACACAACAGACTGTTGCAAGTTTACGATTGTAACCGATTATTTTACCTATCTGAAGAAATCAACAATAAAAGAGCAGTATCCACCTAAAAATACACGGTACATTTATTGGTTAGCCATATTTATTTACGGGTACGTTGACTGCAATCTTTTACATGATAAAATACAGAACATTTAATAAAAAATATGTCATTCGCTATATTTTTATACAACCTGTATAATGCAATTTTTTAACATAGGTTAATATCGTACCAAATTGGAAGTCGACGCACAAATCTATTATGTTCATGTATATTTTTTTTTAACAAGCTTTTAGTGACCTTATTTTATGTTCGTATTCTTCTCAGCAAACTCTTTCATGGGGGTGCATAAAAAATAAATGGTCCGCCATCTTTGGGAGTCCGCCATAGTGGATTTAGAATGACGTCACTTAGCTAACCATGCATTGTCATCCAAACTAAACATGTACCTATGCAAAACTCAGCTCAATCGGTTGGGGATATCCGTTTTAAAATTCATTTGCAAGATTTGGCCCATACTAATAAGGCAAGTTAAATAAAAGCTTGTAATAAAAACCTTAATTTTAAGTTTTTGAATTCTCCCATTCCAAGATGAATTCATATAAAATAAATAATTGATTAGGTAAATTCATATTTTTAATTCTAATTTAATTTATTTTATTTAACATTTAACACAAATGCCATTTCCAAACAAAAGATAAGTTTCACATAACTCTTCAATTACATAGTTAAATGTAATAAATTTTCATGTGTGCCCTGTGCAACACTGCCACACTTCGGAACCGCTAGAGCTGCCACCTATTACCGAGTAGATGAGTTACCACGCCAAATTGTATTGTTGGATGCCAACTCAGAAGAGCCTGCATCCTTTTTGGGTTGCCAATTTCCAGCATTAAACGCGCGGTCTGGTGCGTTAGCTATTTTGTCTGTGCTATTAATACAGCTGTTATATCCAGATTAGGATATTGGTCTTTATACAACAAATCTTCTCTACTGTACAAATGGAACTCAAAGCCTATCGTATAAGTAATTAATTCATCATGAAGTTTATTTCATAGATGCAAAACGTGTATTAAGTGCATTTCCGTTAAACTCATTGAATAGTGAGTATGTAGACGAGTGTAAATTTGTTATAAAAGTGTTTATATTCGCTATATATCTACATTATTCTAGATTAACAGTTTAAGAAGCCAATTCCTTTCAGTTTAACTTTTCTGTGAAATGCATTATTTGGGCACTAGCTGTAACCACTTAAAAAACATACTGTATGAATTCCTTTAACGTTTAACATTCAAATTCCTCTCTGGAATGAATAAACTAAACAAGTCACCGGCCTAAACATCACTTTGACTCCAATTTCATTGTGGTATACAAAGTACACAAATAATAAAAACATAATATCTTCCTTTCCCTTTTTCCGAGCTATTCTTAGCTAAACCGATGCCAAATACAATCGAATCCCTCAGTAAGCCTATCTCCATAAAGCAATATCTCCCCGCAAACAACAAAATGAGGAATCCTCTGTCTAATAATGTTTCTCTTCGGCTCCACTTTTCCCAGGCGTTTACGTTGACAGCGGATCGGTAATTTCTTCACTCCTCTTAAGCTGGCGGTGCCCCTGGGGTGCAATAGACTTGCCCTTTATGAGATGGTTTAGATGTAAATGCTCCGAAGAAAAATAATAATGAGATCTAGACTTTAGGCCTTAATTCCGGAGCGCTCTGTGCTTACGGCACGCTCGAGTGTGAAATTTAATAAGTATAGGGGGCGACACCGGTGTTCAATTTATGGATTTTTCTAGAGAATGTTTTGTACAAAAGTGGCCAGGTATGTGCTGTGAGATTGCAGCCAGAAACCTGTATTCGTATCGATAATACTAATATTATTATGATTATTCTGCAATCAGTTTTGAAAATTAAATAATCATAAATAGAAATCTTGTGGTTTTTTGTTTGTTTTTGTGCAAAAATCGTATATTAGAATTAGACATCGGAAACTTAAGCGACAATCAAATAAATAAACAGAAGTGATGTATGTTATGCCAGCAATGCTAATGACAGCCACAAAAAACACGTGCCATACATTCGACCAAGTAAAACGTCAAACTCACTCATACACGCACAAACGAAAATGACTCGCAGCAAAAAAACCGGGATTGTTCACCTCCACGCTAGGTCGACAGAACAGGCATTAGGGTCCCGCTAGATACGCACCGAATAAATTGATCGACGCGAAGCTTCAGATCAAAGGAAGATATTCCTGTGTTGTGTGTATAATGAGGCGGACAGTGACCTAATTTTTTCTCATTTATTGAGTATTTTTTCACCTACCAAAAAAATTTAAGAAAATAATAAAATAAACCTATGCTCCAAAACGATCAAACAAGGGTAATTTTTTACGAAAACCAAAAATCTGTCTTAATTTCTGAGTATTAAAAACAAAAACATACTGATGATTTTTGAAACGTCAAAACTTATGGACTTGCGCGAATTATAGTGATGTGTATTTTATATTTTTTATTTCTCTGTTTTTCTTTTTCAGTGTAAGATACTTGGTTAGGCAAAATTATTTTTATATTGGTGCAAGGGTGTATTCCATTAATTTTTTTCAAAGCTTCAGTTCCGCCAAAGGATCTATGAAAACGTTACATCGGTCTAGATTTAGGCAAAAGTTTCCATCTAAATACACTACGATTTAAATCGTGCCTACAACCTCTTTGACCGTTGGGGCGTATGAACAATACAGGCACCGAGGCGACCGGTCTTTGAGGTAATTCACTGCACACGGTTTCTACATATTCGTGAAGTCGTTCGATCAGAACGGTCTAACAAAGTGACCAGTTTCCCGAGCGACCTTTTTATATTCGGCTGCGCCCCTTGAAAGTTATTTCACGACAAAACGGTCGATCCTGATTTCGAAATAGATTGTTAATAAAGTCAGGTATGATGCCAAGGATGTATATGTAGATTTACTTAGAACGATATTAGATAAATTTGATATTAGTATTTAATTAGATAAAAAATATTGAAGTAAATCTTGATTTGCGATTTCTCGCCAAACTTTGGAACGTAGTGGAAAACTTACTCCACCAACATGGGCGCCGTTAACACGGAACTAAGGGGGGATGAACTGAAAATATAAAAATATAATCGCCTCAAGAACGTTGGTTTCAAACCGGATGTAGGATATGGAGAAGTTAGAAGTCACCTATGGAAGGGGGTCGTCACGAAGATGTCACTTCTACAGGCAGACACTGGCGAAATTTCTACCCAGTTTGCATTCGACAGACCCTACTTATCAGGAGACAGGAGGACATCGCCAGCGAGGATGTAATTAACATCTTCACAGTCGGATCAAAAAGGAAGGAAGTTGCAGTACCTATGTGGAATTTATTCTAGATCCTTGCATATCCGATATCAATGGGCAATGGATAGCATGCTTCCATGGTACAAATGGAAATAGCGACCAAAGAAATTGACCGTAAGCACATTACGGGTAAAACCATCAGAATCTACACAGACCAAACTGATCTTACGTAATCATAAGATAATAACTAGGTGAGTATGGGAATGCCACCAGGCACTGGTCGTGGCTTCAATTTCCAAAAGCCTATCTGTACATTGGGTCAAGCGATAGGAGCGGTTCAAAGATTAAACAAATACCTGCCAATTTGCTCCTAGTTCCTAGAATACCCCAGCAAGGATATAGCCAAAAAATTCCTGGCTATGTCTAGGTCAAATCTTCGCGTGAACACTGTTGGTTAAGGAAACACCTTCACTACATGAAGAAGTATAAAACACCTCTTTGTAGGGGTTGTGAACAGGAAGACGAGACAGTACTACGTGTGCTATGCGAATGCATTGCTGTCTCGTCAACAAGAGAATCCATGTTGGGAGAAGGTTGGCCATCTATGGCCTCTATTAGAGAGACCCCCCTGAGCAACATTACCACCTTTTTCTCTTTAATAGAATGCCTCAAATGGATTGATCTCCTAATGGGAGGAAGTACTAGGGGTCCAATGGGGCTTAAGTGCTCTACCTTCTATGCTACCCTCCCCCCAATTCCAGATTCCAGAATATAATCTTCTGCCAGGTCTATGGTCCAAGATTAAATTGTACTTGCGTAAAAACCAGGGACTGAGCGCTGACTTTGCACGAATTAAAAAAAGATGGACTATATTTTTTAATTGGCGTTTTTGCAATATACAAAAAACAGGGGTAAAAAATATATTGTTTAACATACAATAGTGTGCGCTTGTTATTGACAAAATTAGAGGAAAATAACAAGAACTCAGCAGCAAATTTGTTTGCAGTCTACAGAAGAAATGATAGCATATTTAAAATATTTCAGTGAAATCATTGATACATCTTTACACTGTAGCACAAAAAAGAAGTTTACGAAACTTTTTGAGTTCAATAAAATTACGCCCTATGATATATAACCACAGTATATCTCGGCAAACTAAATATTCAGTAATGCCATTCCATGTATTTTAAATAGTTGACGGTTTGTATATTTTGGTACGCAGACTTTTGCGATAAAAGTTAAAATATAAATATGAGGTAATTTCGTCTTAGAAATTCTTAAAAAGTGTAAAAAGATTTCTATTATTTTCTAACTTTTGAAAAATTATGGATACGTCTCTTTTCTCTGACAATTCCGTTCTTGTAAAAAGATCTTATTTAAATTGTATAATGAATATGTCGTTAATAATTTATTTAACTAAAGTAAAAGAACTTAACTTTTTTATTTCAGTCAAAACTAGTTTTAAATTTAACTGATAAATACAAATAAAACTTCGGCTTACTGAAAGTTATCTCAAAAACTACACAAAAAGTTGTATTTGCTAGCAACAATATTTTCCTTAATGTTAGATCTGGTCATTAAATTTTGTTTTGCAGTATAGAATTCAGATACTTGAAATTTCAGAAAAATTAAATTATTTGGTATGCAAAAGAAGGTCAAATATAAATTCGGCTATCCAATTTAACATCTCATAAATCGAATTTTCATAAAAGTACTGGGGTGAGGAACTGGAAACCTGGAAACTGAGCATAAGTATAGCATTTAAATTTACTTATGCCATTCTATGTGAGCAACAAGCGTCACCTTTATTTATCTTGAGAAATGTACATCCTGTCGATGTTCAACTAGTATATCTATCGGATTTGCAGAGCCCTTAGGATGTTTAAGAAATCTTAACTTTTATCACTAAGTTTTCCTACAATCCTGTCCCTCGAACTGCCTGTATCCACGCCACCGCATTGGGAATAAAATAATTTGTATGTTTTTCTTAAGACAGATTTTGCAATTTTATCTTTAGTCGATTCAAAGATAATGAAGAAAAACCGTTTTCAACGTACGTGTGTCTCGGAAACACAATGTTAATGAGTAAAACGTTATATGAACTGTCCCCACTATTTTTTTTAGAGATAACTCATTTCTCTAGTTTTTTAAAGTATAAACGAGACACTTTGTGTAGGATGTTCTGAGAACCATAAAAAGAAAGTAGTGTTGTCTTTCGTGGGTAATTATTATTAACATCTCAGTAATCACAAATTGTATTGTATTAACGAATGATATACGGTGAATGTAGACAAAATGTTGAGGCCGCAGAGAGAATGCACTAAGTGTTGTAACACTCGTTCAAAGAGCACGTAAGTATGTTCTCACTTTTTTTAATAATCAGTATTTACTTATTCTTTTTTTGTGTCATATGGCCTAACAAGGCGAAAAATTTATTTCGGAATTTCTCAACACCCCCTATAACAAACTCATTCCCTGACTCGTTATAAAGTCAATATCTGCCCAAATTACCTCATTTCCGCTGCATACCTCGAATGGAATATTGATAAAACGAAATCTATTAAAAATACGCTATTAGATTTTCGTCCAAGAATGCCGCAGATATTATCGCAGCATCTATACCTGATGACCAGCAGTTGGAGCTGTGTCAAATAAAGCTCGACGTAATTCAATTTGCAGTACGCTGTTTTTCCCTAGCAAATCAAATTAGCCGAGGCGAAATTTCCGGACAGAGTTACTTTTTTATAAGTCTATAAATCAACCTTGCTATTTGTTCTTATTATTTTCTTTCTCCCCATACCTATCCACAATAAAATATAATAATTACACTATACGCTTCAATACTGTCACTGTTATGTACAGTGCGTCCAAATTGTAAATACAATTGTAAGGCACAAAAAAAATTAATATTGAAGTTTGACTTTCTAAGAAATTTTCTTCTCGAAAAAAACAGAAATAATTTTTTTCCTACTTGTATCAGATACAACAAATGCTATTAAGAAAAGTGTTTTGCAGACACTAAATGTGCAAAGTTTTAATGTCCTAGGCGTACTCTGAACATTTGTTTGATTTTACTTGATCTTCGTTCGTTCGTTAGTAAAATTAATTACTATTTAAATTGCTATTTTTATTATTTGATCTGGTACAATCAAATTTAGATAAGTGTCTTTAAACAAGCAAAGATATATTGAAAAATTAAAGTATTATTACTTGTGAAAAAATTAGTTGTTCTTAGGGAAGGCTTACTGCAGCATAGCTGAATTCCAGGGAGGTTTCAATAGTAACTTCTTTAATTATGTAAACAACTACTGTGTGGACTAGTACTCCAGCCAGAATCGAATATACAATGTGTGTTATACCTTAAATGATTGATGCTATTCAGTTCGTCAATACAACCAAGAGAGTGACCGGTTAATCTGCATATAACTTAACACCAAACCACTGTCGCATTACACGAAAGAATAATGGTAATGCTGGAAACAACTACCTTGCATACTAACTAGAAATTACATTCATAACATCTAGTAAGCTTATTCGTCAGTAGAACCGTCAGACATATACTGGTTTCGAATATACGAGCTCTCATTAGTATACCTCAGAGTTATTTTTGTCTCTTTACAGACATGATGATTATAGGTGATCCATTTCAACATGTTTTATCTCTTATTTGAGTGTTTATTATATTAGCAAAATATCAAATATGAATACGTATTCATTTTGAATTTTACGTTTTAAACGGTTTCACGTCAGTAATTTTGTTATGAATATACGATGACAGAAATTATTTTTAATAAAATATGCATAAAATAAACTTATGCCGCAATATCCGGAAATTGTTGAAATCAAAATGTTTAGTGTCGATTCTGAAATTTATATGGCTTCAGTATAGGTACAGTATTAAAGTAAAAGCCACTATAAGAGTCCCTTAAATATTACTTTTCAATCTGGTTTCGTACATATATGTATATGATTGCCAAAATAAAATTTTTCAACAGAAAGCAGTACAATCAAATTTACGATCGTAAAAATTCTATTTGTACATTTACTTCTAAATAAAGAACTGTTATAGATTCAGTTACTTGATAAAATGGAATATTTCGGATGAAGCAAAAGTAAGCCTATTAAACATACTCATTGATCCAATTGTCGCAGAAGGTTATACAGAGTGTCCGATAACTGGCCATACAATACAGGTGTTTCCTTGTGACAAAATAAACAGATTTAAATCTTAATATAGTGTTTCCTTAAAATGGATCTTCAAAGCACATTTTTTATACGAATACTATCCTTTTCTTAGGTAAAAATATTCAAGATTTAAAGATTTGTTAGTAAAGATTTCTGAACAACGCAGATGTTTTATTCATTATATCTATTTAAAAAATTATACGTTTCTGGAATCAGAGAAAAATGGTTTTCAATCCTTTACAGTCGTCATCACTTATTGACAGCCGAGTATTTGGGGAGATTCCAGTCCAATTGAAATTCAGTTTATTGCTATCTTTACAACCTAATTAAATTGTAGGCGTTATATCCTTACCCATGTTTAAAAGTGACGCCTTCTGAGATATAGTCCGTTGAATTTAATTTTGCTATTTTACATTCTCAATAAACACTGACTTTTTAATGGAAGTAAGTTAGTTTAAATCTTTAAAAAATATTTAATATAGCTGCAAATTTTGTAAAAAAATGTTTTATTGCACTCTTATTAGAAAGCTCCGAAATACTCGACTGTCTGTTACTGATGATTGTAGCAGAAAATTAAAATATTTTTTTATGGATTGGTGCAATGGAGATATCTATTTTTTTCAAAATCAGCAAAACCAACAAAAAAATATAGCCAAAAAAATTATTGGGTAAAGTATTCTTAGCGCCCTTTACATTATAGGTATGAAAACACTCCTTTACATAAAATTTCATAAAAGATATATTCAAAGGTGGCGGAGTTATTTTAAAAAAGTTATATAAAATATCACAGCCAATAACTTTTTATGGAAGCAAAATTCGTTTTCACCAAAGGAAGCTATGTATGGCCCATCCATTTCCGGACACCCTGTATATGTAAAAAAAATTAAATGATTTCATTAATTTTTCTTTCACTGTTATAAAAATAACCAATTAATTTAAAGTATTAAGCTGAATAAAATATATATTTCTTATAAATACCCAATTATCGGTCGATAGCCACGGTTTAAGGCGTCAGTACTTAAATCGTGTGCAAATTTCTGCCCGGGTTCGATTCTCGCGGCCGGTAGACCGTAGATTAGCTATGCTTGTACGGAGGATTGGCACCCTCTGTGCAGGTATGGTAGGGTGGAAGAATGTTGGCTTGTGTCAATGTAAGAGATTGACACCGGTTGGCATTTGACCACCCCCCTAATTAATGAGGTTTTCCAGGTTTCTCTCATTCCTGCACTGAATGGTGGTTAGGGCCTACCAACGTAAGTCGTTCCTGGGCGCAAATGCGGCCTGCCTAATAATAATATGCCGCCTCCCCTCCCGCACAAGTCTCCGATTTGTGGGCTAATTCTCGTAGTTAGAATGAGGAGTAGAGATATTATTATTATTATTTATTTATTTATTGAATAGAAGATTAACTAAAAATATTGCAAATAAATCGTTTCAGACAATTCTTTAAAAAATCAAGAGTCGCATATTCTCCCTTAGCATAATAAATCTTCCATTCTAGCAAGGAACGAATGGAATTCTCGATTCTAGTCCAATAAATCAAAAGTATACACATGTAGATAATAACGCTCTCTGTAGCTCAAGGCATTCGGAACGCTAACACCACATTCGATATCGCCGAGGACATCCAACTACTTGTGGTACACAGAAACCCTTGTTACCGCGTCCTCCAGATCTGTATTCCCTGAAGTATTGATTTTATTATATCCTGCTACTAAACTTGGCATAAAATTTACATACTCTTCCTCCGCAATTTGCAAAGCTTCACGAATTTCCTGTTTTTTGTGGATGTAGGCAGTACTCTATACATATAAAATAGTGTAGGATGGTAGATGTTAACAATAGTTATTCCTACATAATGGCGCCCTTATTTAAAAAGACATTTTATTGATTTTTTTTATGATTCTTCATCTTTACAAGGTGATTAACAAGAGAAACATTATTTTGCATTCTGTAATTTTAATGATAAATTGTAATATTTATAAAACACACAACTTTGAGAAAAAAGGTGAATTTTCTTTTACCAAATCTCTTTATTAAAAATTATATATTTCATTATTAGCTCTAATATTTTTACGATATTAGAAAGGTACTAAGCTAAAATAAGTTATAACTTGAGCTATTATGATTTTAGGGTACTGAAATTTTTTCACTATAACCCACGGTAGGCAGGAAGCAACTTTAAATCGCATAAAAATGACGACAAAAACTGAAAGATGCGATATATTTGTACTTGAAAATAGAGTCAAAAGCAGTTTGAATTTAAATCCTAGCTGCTCCTGTTTGTAAGATATTCTAATTTTTGTTTTTTTTTATAGGAAAATTTTATGAAATATCACAAGAGGTAAGAATTACGATGGTTAAAAACATTCTTATGGAATTTTGAATAGATAATGTCTTAAATTTTGTATAAGTAATGAATTTTGAATAAATAATAACTTAAATATGAAAGATCAATTTTTGACATATATACAATCACGTGCGTGCGTGCAAGTTTATTTATTTTTTTTAATTACGAAAATTAGTTATTCTACCGTACGTATTGTATAATTTATCGCCAAGAAAATATAGTTATATTGATTGTAATTAGATGGCGCTTTACTATCCACAATCGGAAAAGTGAAATTTCAAACATACGAGTATATATAAGCTTTTTTTTAGCATCGTAGATTTTCTTTTTCTAATTGCAGGTGTCATCAAATATATTTATCTAAATATCGATTATTATAGCAGTTTGTTTGGGAAATAATCCATGTCTCTTCTCCATTTGATGAAAATATGTATGAGCTTGCTTTAAAAAGCACATATGTTTTACAAACCGTTAAAATCTATGTTATTCTAGATCATTTGAAACAAGCAATTGTGCTCTTGGACAAGGATGGCGTAGGAGTATGGTCTGAACAAGCTGGGGACGCGATTCACAGAGTTTGTTAAAATTTTGGGAAATATTTAAAATAAATTTGATCGAAGATCAATGTTTCCCAAAACGATTAAAAAAAGCAGTAGCTGCTTTTTCATCTCAGCACATCTAAAATTACATTTGAGCTTACTATACCATATAATTTTAAAATATTGACCTTAATTACAAACATTTATTTTTTCTTCTGTATTATTCTAAAACTTTAATTATTAAAAAATGATAAAAATTAAAAAAAAATAAATAAAAAAATTCAAAAAATAAATGAAAAAAATAAAAAAGAAAAGAGGTGGAATGTAAGTAACCTCCACGTGGTGCACCTTGGAAACGTGTAAAATCATCTAAAAACTTACTTGCAAGGGTATGTATAATATGTCCGAGGCGTCCAGAGACGCATGTGAATGAGTGGCCTTTCACACACAATGATATGCCTAGCCTTATATTCTTTGGATATTTTATACTAAATAGATACAATATATATATTTTCATAGTTTAATTCATTATTTATTCAAAATTTGGCATAAAAAAGGTTTTTAACCATCGTGATTCTTAAATATTGTATATATCACAAATTCTTG
>NW_019416310.1:1499738-1517113 GCF_000390285.2 Anoplophora glabripennis
GAAAAAAAAATTGCAAATTTTCAAAATTTTGCACAGCAAAAACCAAGGCCCTTAGATACTTGAAAATTTAATCACATATAGAAGGGCTCTCAAGCTTTCAAACGCTTTTTGAAAAAATCGAATCCGTCAATTAGAAGAGCTCTGCCGCTTGTTTAATCATTGGTCGAATTTTTGTACTTATAAACAATTAGAATAACTTTATGAATATTCAATCAAACTAAATTTTTTAAAGCAGGTTTCAAAAGTTATTGCAAAGACGTTTCTTTTAAAAAAATAGATCCATTGGTTAATTAGTTACGTAGTTATAGCCGAACAAAGTTAACCGTCATTTACACTAACTGTACATCCTGGCTAATTTTTCGAAAATACCTTTGGTATTCCGAGTACTTACCAGGTCTGAGTTTGCAATACTTTTCTTCATTGGCAACCTACTTTAAAACTTGTTTAAAGTTATTTATGTAAGCGAGAAATTCAAGAAAATCGTACGGGCGGTGGTGGTGGGGGAAGCAGAGAGTGCGACCGCTTCGGCCTGCTCGAAATTGAATCGGTGAGTTAAAACCGCGGCGCGCTTAAAAATTTTTTAAATCGATATCTCGCGTGTTAAACAATTAGCGCATTTTCAAATGCTTATCGTGAATAAATTATTGGTCTTTCAACAGTCCGATAATTATTTACCTTTAAACTTCCTTTAATTATCAACTTTATTTTTCTATTGTATCAAAGTAAGTGCATAAACTTATATACCGTTTATCAAAGGTCAAAAACAAATTTATTTAAATATTTTAAAATTGTTTAAACAACAATTATTTTCAAAATATGTCGAAAATTAGTAACATAATGAGTTAATTTCTCATTTGCTTATATTTTAAGCGATAGATAATATTTGATTTACAAAGTCATTCTAATTGTTTATAAGTACAAAAATTAGACCAATGTTTAATATTTAATGTTCTAATTGACGGATTCGAATTTTTCAAAAAGCATTTTAAAGCTTGGGAGCCCTTCTATATGTGATTAAATTTTCAAGTATCTAGGGGCCTTGGTTTTTCCTGTGCAAAATTTTGAAAATTTGCAGATTTTTATTCAAAATCTGGATTGCAAAATTATTATGCAAAATCTATCGAACCGATTTTGATGGAATTTGGTGTGATGATTCTACATAACATGAAGTTTTCTTGAGCCAAGTATGAAGGTACTATACCCAATTTAAAGAACCCAAAAAAATTCCCTAAAAAGTAGAGGAGAAGGTCCGAATATGGGCCCCTATTTTGTTTTTTTATAGATTATTAACAAATTTTTTGACAAATACACCTAAAAATTGGGACACACTTAGACCAAGAACTCGTCTACAATAATGAGCGTGGCAAAGTTCCGGAAAGATAAAAAATACTGAGATATCAGTTAAAATATGAAAATTGAACAATATCTTGTATGAGGGTAGAGTGTATGAAATATGGACCCCTATAAAAAATGATGCATACATTTACGTTTAACAAAGGAAACTTTATTTTCTAGTAAAAAACTTCATATATGATTATACAAAAGAGTAATTGCAACAACAGAAATTGGAAAGAAAGAAATTATTTGCAGAAGTCACAAATGTAATTTTTTTGTTATTTACGCTATCCATAGCCTTTATCATGTCTTCGGAGTTCCATTGTTTCCTTAAATTCTTTGGTGAAAACTTTGGTTTGATACGTGGCATGGTCAACCTGGAAAAAGAACTTAATTCAAAATCTGGGGAGAATATAGGCAAGGCCCACATTCGGACCCACAAAAGGCCCATATTACCAGCATTGTATGTCATTCAACAATAGATACCTATTATTTGTAGAGTTTAAGTGAACAAAACAAACTTTGATCTTTATACAAAATATCTAGGTGAATATACAAACATACCTAGTCACTAAAAATCGTATAAAACAAAATAACAACTTACCTTCAGATAATATTCAGAATTTCAGTAACACATTCACCACCACTTGTTTCTAACAATATAAGAAATCAACTGCACAATGTCGGTAAAACAGTTCGCTACTAGGTAGCTGTCTTTTAAAGTATTATTCAGTGATGCCGCTAGATGTTCTAGTAGGTATAACCATGGGGCCCATATTAACTACATGGTCCATATTCGGACCTTCTCTAATGTTTTTTTAACCCCATTTTTGGCGATTTTTTTCGATTTTTACGATAATAATCATGATTTATTCCATTTGTAACTATAGTACGATCGTATACGATGCAAAGTAGAGCAAAAAATTGTCGGTCTTTTATCAAAGGAAAATCGTGTCATCATTTTTAGGAGGCGTAAGATGAACCGTTTCAAATTTAAAATGAAATTGAATGTAAAATCTGAAATACCGCCGCATACGCACTGTGTTCTGGTACTAGCTGTAGTCGGCCAGGTGCATCGAGTGTACGAAGTGGTCGGTTATACGTCAAATACTAACCTGGCGAGCTTGATTGTAGAGCAGGGAACAATAAACAGTGGCGCGTACAGAGGTGAAATGTAGTACATATGTGGAATTTAAATAACGAATTGGATTTATAATAAATTACATTTAAAACAAATAGTTTATGAGAATAAAGGGATTTTTGTAGGAACAGGGTTCCAGACGTGAACTGATCTCTTCATCGCACCCCATTACGATTCTTTTTTTTATAAGGAGAACGAAGTTTCAAAGCAAAAACCTTGTATAACAGATATACTATAAATATTTACAGAATGAAAACAAAATATAAATCCTATGATATGATTCTATCAAATGAAAACACTAACAACAATTCTCTACCAATCTCAACAAAATAAGTTATTTTTCTATCAAACAAGAAATGTTAACAAATTATAAACAAAATATAAATTCTATGATTTATGTACTGTACGCCAAACTGCATTTTTCTCATCTTCATTTAATATTAATTTCTTCTTTGCACCCCCTTTTTTAGGTTTCTTAACGTCTCCTTCAATTTTCTTCTCTCTTAAAATTTTGAAAACAGATAATTCGCTTACTCCAGTATATCTAGAACACATTTCCACCAAACCAGTCTTCAGTTTCATGGGATGATCCTTTTCTAAAGGGTTATAGACATTTAATATTATCGTTTTTTCTCTGTAACTTAATATAGATTTTTTTGTACCCACGGCAGTACATCCGGCTCGCGAACATCCAGGCACCGCCTCCATTTATCGATATAACGACAACAGAGCAATAATAATACAAAAAACTTCACTTCACTAGCACAGAAAATATAATAGCATTCACGATTCACAAACAACAGCGCGAAACACACACACAGCACACAAATAAAACACTAAAAACACTTTTGTTACGGAGCACAAGAAATATGATTTCACTCACAAATTCTCAAATAATAGCGCGAAACACACATATAGCCCGAAAGAAATATAATTGCACTTATAACAGTTATAACCTCACAAATATCGCGAGCGAGAAACACGCAGCACCAATACAACCGAAACGAAACTGACCATGCCAGGCCGGCACGCGCGCCGCCGCAAAAAACACAAGACACAAGTCATATGAGGGATAATGAAGGGAGTAATAAATGTATTGTTGTCCTGCCGCCCAATGTGCGAAGGAGATGCCTTTGTTTTTCATTTTGTCCTTCATAAATATATAACTGTTAATCCATAATGCATAAAGAAATTATTCAATTTCCAAAACCCCCTATAAAATGTGTTGCACTGATTCCCTTGACAGGCAATGATTTATTACTTTGCATCGAATACGATCGTACTATAGTCATATTTTGTAAAAAATTTAATTACAAACATTTTTTTCCTCTTCCATTTTCGCCCAAAATCAACTCTTGAAAAGATACATAATTAAATAATTATTTTTTTTAACATATTGTGCCGCCAAAAGTCAAGCCCACGCATAGAAAAATTTTCATTTCTAGTGATATTTGAAAGCCAAAAGAAACCAAAAACCTCCGTGGATATACGTTTCACCCAAATATGGACTTTTTGAAACAGATACCGTCTGGACTCCTAAAGAAACATCTAAACATGTTTCATTAGTTTTTCGGTAGTTTGTGAGTTTGTCGCTTCATAAAAATATTGCACCATGAAAATAATAAGTATGAATTTAATATACTCTCACAAATGTAGACATGAATAACATGAACTCTTTTAACTCATTAATGTTAGAATTTCTCAAACTTCGCAATGGAAAACGGCAATGCAATATCAAGTACTAGCACAAGCGCTTCAGAAAAATACCTTCATAATCATCGAAACTTATATGGAATAACTTTCTACATTATATCTCCGACTAGATTGCCATGAAAACTTTTCAGAGAAGGTTCAGAGCTGAATTATTATATGAACACATACAAATTGTTTGTTTTATAGTTGTAGAGTAATATTTGCTCTCAACTTGTTTGAACAAGCGGACTCTGTGAGCCCGTAAAACATCCGCGTATAGTAATTTGATATATTCGCAACGCAACCCAATTTTTTACGCCGCCGCCGCGTCCCCAGTGATAAATCTAGGCATTAATCAAAGCTTATATCCATGGAAACCGGTAAAACGAAAATCGCAAAGTATATTTCATAACCTCCATCCCTCATTCTTACGGGAAAATGCAAAGTTTCGCGAGTTTTGCTCAGGAGATGTTTGCCAAAAATTGCCCCGATGCGAGGTTAAAATATGGCTTTAATTCACTTTGCTTTGATCCCAGATGAAACTGGATGGCCGGCAGCTACCGACCAATATATGAAAAATAAACTAAAAAAATAAACTAAAGATTAATCATATTGTAGGGTCAGGTCAAGAGATAAAAAAATTAATTACGTCTGTTACAAAATAATTTACAATTCTATCACTTATAGTCCAACCAAATTACACTTGGAGAAAAAAAAATGTTACCTGGACTTTTAAAAGTGGAAATGGAAAAAGGGCTTATAATAAACCTAAACAAAATAAATGCGTGAGCAGGGGCGGCGGAGGGTTGACTTGGGGGGGTTGAAAAGTTATGAGAAATTGTATCATTGGGATTTCTGGCGAAAGTTGACGTCAAACAAAAAAGAATCCAATACAAAAGTTGTAGATCATGCAAAAATCTACAACTTTTGTAGGGGTCACTTTTTAACATAACCTCAAAGTTTCCGAGAAAAATGCGAAAATCAGGTTTTTTTCTGATTTTTCGTTTTTTATTTCTTATTTCCGCAAAAATAATTTAATTTTGACGAAACTTGGTGAAAGTATACCTTTCTCTGTCTTAAATAACCTCAAAATTTTTTAGATAAAAAATCAAGAAGTTTCTGAGTTATTTATTTTTTCGGCCTGAAACACTTTTTTTTCACAGAAAAATTCTAGTTAAAAAATCATCGTACAGAGTTCTGCCGGTAATCATTTTTTTCGTTTTGACATATACTTTTTGGTGCAATAAAAAAATATGTAATAACAGTTCAAAAATATGCTCAAAGATGCAAAAAAATAAAAAATGACTTGCAACAATGAATTTTTCAGTTACTGTTGATAATTTGTTTAAATTAAAAAACATTCAAAAACTGATTACCTGAAGCCAACTACAACATGCTGAAGGTTGATAAGATTCGGCAAATCCAGGGAACTAATTGAGATCCGCAGCTAGCTGGACTCTTAATCTTTTAGTTCCACAACAACTCAAACTATCTTGCTGATTGGATAAGCTCAATATTTCGGTAATACGACAATATAATAACCATAATTTTCATATCAGAAAGATTAAATTAACTTAAGACTAAGTAACTCTAGTAAACATAAAACGAAGAATATTATTTCCAAGGTTAGTTTTGTCAAAAGCCAAACTAGAAGATGAATTGCAAGATAAAAGTTAACAATACACCCAGAAGAAAATTTGGCTGTCATATAACCAGGTATCGGGTAGAGGAGAATCTACAGAGTGGCGCAAAAACAAGAACCGGACAATCGATAACGAGTAGTGCAAACAGGAAAAAGACATGAGATTTACATAATTTTCAAAAAGCCATATTATTTATTTACCTCAGTATTTATTTAGGTACTTAAAACACCTGTATAAATTAATACCATGCCAATTCATTACTATTGTACAAGGTGGACCATGGGAGCGGGAAGTTTTGAAAACGACGTATTTCCGAAAGTATCTGTATTTAATTAAAACAAAGTGTAACAATAACAAGATAAATGTGTGCCATTTTTATTTCTTAAAAATTATGCCAGCTAAATGACCTCCTCTTCTCTCCATACACTCTTGAAGTCGAACGTTGAAATTCTGCATCTTCGCACGGAATCCATTGGTGCTCTTGCGGTATGTGAAGTAGCGCCATCTTGCTGGAACCAGCTATTGTTCTGTGGAAACATGTTCAGTTGCTGTGTAAGGAACTGGTTAATCATGTCAGTATAGCGTGCAGCATTAACTGTTAAAGCATTTTCATTGTGATCCTCAAAAAAATAGGGACCTATGATTCCCATTGAAGATATTGCGCACCATACTGTTACCTTGGGGCTGTGTAACGGCTGTTGATGAAGTTCTTGTGGATTTTCCAAAGCCCAATAACGGCTGTTTTGTTTATTGGTATAGCCAGATAAATGGAAATGTGCTTCATCAGACATCCATAAATTGTGAACGTCAATTTCATGCTGCAGCATCGTTTCAGCAAAATGTAGGCGAACAGGAAGATCTGTTGGTTTCAGTGCTTGGATAATCTGAATTTTGTAAGGATGAAAATTGAGATCCTTGTGTAAAATTCTAAGAAAAGTAGTCCTAGATAAGCCCAAGGCCTGGCTTTGTTTTCGACTTGAACGTTTTGGGCTGCGCTCTACAGATGCTCTAACGCGATCAATGTTTTCAAGACTTCTGACACTTCTGTTTGGTCCCTTATGTTTGACATTTTCAGCTGATCCAGTATCTTCAAATTTACGAACCCACTCCTTTATGGCATGGGCAGATGGTACTCTCCCGTGACGAGCAATGTTGAAATTAATTCGAAATTGCCGCTGTGCTGCGTCAACACAATCATTATTTTTGTAGTAAGATTTAATCGCAAAAGAACGTTGTTTGCCGGACCACTGTTCCATGATTACTAAATGGCATAAAATGACAAATAATTTGTCAAACAAATCCGCGGCAACCTATGCATAGTAATGAAATAATAACATTTTCAAAACTTCCCGCTCCCATGGTCCACCTGTTATATGTGCCATTCTCAAATACAGGGTATTTCAGAAAGACCTCCCGTAAATTCAGGAGGCGATAGTATGACAAAAAATAATAATTTTTTGTCTTATGAACTATATGTCTATCTCCTTTTGTTTTCGAGATACAGAGCGACAAAATAAAATTTTTTAAATAGAATTTTTACGAAAATTTCCAAACGGTGCGAGATATTTTTATGAAATTTGGTATTCCGTGGTTTTTAAGGACGCCAAATACGCTGGTCTAACTATTTTTTGTATATTTCATAGAGGGCGCATAATGTACTCTTGTTAGAACTTCCTAATGTGGACGGTTTTCGACAAAAAAGGCTTTTAATTGAACTCTTACAGTATTACGGTGTAGAAAATAAGTGACTTTTCTCAAAGTAGGCTTATGTCAAAACTTATTGATGGATGTCTCATAAACAACGCATACATTCTCAGTAATATTTTAATCTCTAATTAACTTTATATCAAAATTTTAGTGACTGTAATTAGTCATTACTAACTACAGTCACTAACAATCACTAAAATTTTGGTATAAAGTTAATTAGAGTTTAAAATATTACTGAGAATGTATGCGTTGTTTATGAGACATCCATCAATAAGTTTTGACATAAGCCTACTCCGAGAAAAGTCACTTATTTTATATACCGTAATACTGTAGGAGTTCAATTGAAAGTCTTCTTTCTCAAAAACCGTCCACATTAGGAAGTTCTAACTAGAGTACATTATTTCTGGAAAATAAAATTGTACATTAGAAATTGGAGCCCGAATGGTAAAAAACCTAACCTTAAAAAAATTATAACTTAAAATGTAATAGGAATGTAGCATAACTAGCACCCTCTATGAAATATCCAAAAAATAATTAGACTTATTTGGCATCCTTAAAAACTCCGGAATATCAAATTTCATACAAATATTTCGCGCCGTATATTTATGGCTAAGAAAAGATTAAAACACAATACTTTTAGACTAACACCTAAATTCCCACCAACCCACCAAAAACTCAAACCAAAAGTTAGAACAAAAGCGAGATTAATGAATTTTAAACGGTAGCAACGTCCGTCTATTTGCGTGTGATACAATGAACATAACAATAATTATAGAATCGGACTCACAAATCTCAATAACTTCAAATGTGAATATGTCTGTTATTATAAAACTATTATTGTTTTCAGCTATAGCCCTTCATATTTAAAGTTTAGGGAACGCCCATTATCTAAAATTTGACTAAAACTATGTGACAAGAACAGAAGACAATAGGTGTATATGAAAAAATCGCCTCAATGTTTTATCAGCTAAATTAATGGCATCTATTTCAAAACACTTCATTTAAAAATAAAGGAATTATTGTTGAAAAAAGTTTTGTACTTCTACTATTCAAATTTGCTTATCCAGGTATGAAAACATTCGCAATGAAATATCGTTGTAACCGGCATTATCGAACTTATATTTTCACTCAACAAATCTGTTTTAATTGAATTTTACCGTTGTGCGACGTCGTTATCTCGCGTGATGTGCTGCTGTAAACAAGGCCTAACGAAAGGATCCGTGTCATCATTCATAACGAAACGGATCAGGATAGTCCACATACGAAATAAACAAGTTTTTGTGTACGAAGGGAATTGTTAATTGGATTGTGCCAATCGCCCTGAATTTCATTTTCTGTTTGATTTCTATAAATTGGTAATACTGCGAGTTGAGATTAATTTCCAGCAAATAGTGCAATTCAAATATTTACTAAGTTTCTTGTACCGCCGATCAAGGTAGGGCATGTATTGAATGGGCGTGTTTATAAGTTTGTTCCGATTAATAGCTTTGTGCCATTACAGAAACAGTTTATGACTGAGTGCAATTCTGCAGCCTTTGATGATGTCGAAATTCAGCTGGAACTGTTCTCTGTACTCAAGCCAACATTATCAAGTAAATTGTCACCTTCTCTAACTTTGAATAACCAACTCTTTTATGGTCTTCTAATTAAAGTTTCCTTCATTATAGAATAAAAGAACAAAAAATGTTCATGGATTTTTTAGTTATTTTCGAAAGGCTCTATCTCAGTGAAGACCGGTCACACGAAATATAAAAGCATTTTGAAGCTTTAAGAAATAGGTATCTCGGGAAAAAAATCCATTTTTTTAGGACTGTCCATGAACTTACGAAAGTTTTACCAAACTCAATTAACACAGAGGTCAGTTAACTAATTTATTCAGTTTCAATTTGATTTTTGAAAGGTCTCCGTGCGACAATTGGTTGCCGAGATATCAATGGTTGAATGAAAAATAACACTCTTATCTTTAATCATCGATATCTCTGCAAGAAATTATTACACAGTAAATCGAAGGGCAGATTTGAAAACTTGAATAATCTTTGTTATATTGGAGTGTCATCAATTTTCACATCTATTATCACAGCCTCACAAAAAAAAGGAACGAATCTGGTATTCAGACCCATGTATTTCCATGTATTTTTTCCCGCTGAATCCGAATCTGCATTCAAATTTGGCCCAACGGGTCTGAATTTTCGTGAAAATTCAAAAAACAGGTCAAAATTCACAAAAAACGTCATTTACGATAGACGAAAGTTATAAAAGTTCTAATTATTCTACCAGCTTACAAGATATATAAGCTTATATATATAAATGATTTGTAGATATTGTTTTCTTTTGTTTAGAAAGTAGAGTATTCTACAAGTTTTATTGCATTCGCAATCTTCTAGGCTGTTATCTCATCTCTCGGTACAAAAAGTAGATGATAGATGGGTGGGTTTTATAGGTGGTGCAGGTGGATGAATAAATATGGGTATTCATGCATGAACGACTGGATAGAAAGATGTATGAATTCATAAATGGGTGGGTGGGTAAAAAGATGGATTCAGAACTCTGCAACACGAATTATGCCATGAAAATGGCGTTTTGATATATTTTCTGTTTTTGAATGAAATTGGACCATCTTGTCTGACTCTATGATCATAAATTGGAATTAAACGAGTGAAAAATCATACGTCTAGTGGGCTGATAGAATAATTTGATTTTTTATAACTTTCGTCGATCGTAAATGACGTTTTTTGTGAATTTTGACCTGTTTTTTGAATTTTCCGGAAAACTCAGACCCGTTGGGTCAAATCTGAAGGCAGATTCGGATTCAGCGAAAAAAAAAACATGGAAATACATGGGTGAATACCAGATCCGACGCTTTTTTATAGGGCTGTGATTATTTATTATTGCAAACAAATAATAGTAGCTTAGCTGACCGATTTAACTAAGCCTCAGTAAGACTATAACCAGGCTGTCAGTCGTGTACTACTGATAAAATGACAATTTAAGTGTAGGTGTTTGCTGTGCCGCCTACTGTAAATCCAGCGAATTATACAAAACATTAACGAAGTTATCCACAGAAAGTCTCTAAGGAAACTGGGAGATTAGGCCTTGGTACTTCCAGTAGTGAAACTTTGTCACAACAAACTAAATAAACTTTAACAAACCCGAATAAACTTCAGCTTACTTCACATAACAAGGAACAAATACTATCAATTTATTTCTGTAACAACGAAAGGGTGCGGTAATGAAGTTTAGATGTATTTAACTTTACAGAAGCTTGGAAAACTGAATTTTGAATTGAACGTTTCCTTCTTGGTCGATAAACATATGCCTTTGTTTTTGTTAATGTTTTTGTTGTTTGTTAATTTAACCAACATGATACGTACAATTTTATTATAACTTACTCTACTAAAAAAAAAAACAAATACGAAATGCTATTGCAATCATAAACTTAAATTTCTATAAAAAAAAATTGACTAAAGTGGCCATAAATGATACATAGATCAAATACATGACATACATAGATCATACATGACAAAAGTCCTTTTATTATTATCAAGATTTCTGGCTTTCAAACAAAATAACCTTATATCAAAATTTTAGTGAATTACAGTCACAAACATTTGATATAAAGTTAATTAGAGTTTAAAATATTACTTTGAGAAAAGTCACTTATTTTATCCACCGTAATATTTCAAGAATTCAATTAAAAACATTTTTCTCGAAAACCGTCCACATTAGGAAGTTCTACCAAGAATACACTACTTTTAGAAAATAAAATTGTACATAAGAAATTGAAGCCCGAATGGTAAAAAACCTAACTTTAACAAAATTAGAACTTAAAATGTAATAGGAATGTAGCATAACTAGCGCCCTCTATGAAATATACAAAAAATAATTAGACCAGCGTATTTGGCATCCTTAAATACCCCGGAATTCCAAATTTCTTAAAAATATTTCTCACCATTTGGAAATGTTCGTAAAAATTCGATTTAAAAAATTTTATGTTGTAGCTCTGTATCTCGAAAACAAGAGGAGATAGACATATAGTTCATAAGACAAAAAATTCTTATTTTTTGTCGTAGTGTCATCCCCTGCATTTACGGGAAGTCTTTCTGCAACACCCTGTGTGAGAATTCTTTAAATCGAGTGAGAACCCATCAGACATAACACCAAAGATACGGTATTTAAAAATTAAAACATCCAAAATTTCGTATCTGAGATTAATTAAACAACGAAATTAATCATATAGCTTCACAATACTTTTCAACCTTAAACCTGAACCCAAAAACATAACCTCAAATTCATCAAACCTAACCTCAAAGTAATACAATGAATTTTTTCTAAATATATGGGTATAATTACTTGAAAATTATATTTTTGAGCTTATATTTCCTAACTCAAAAGCCATAAACCTACACCTATAAAAACCTAACCTGAAACCCTTCAAAACCTAACTCCAAAGCCTCAAAACACAACTTCAAATTATAAAAACTTGAGCTAGAAATTCATACAACGTGTATGTTCCATACCAAAGAATGAAAGTCCTTAAAAACTAATTTCTATAACTTATATTTTTTTATTTTTGAAGTCCCTAATCTCTATTCTTAAATATCTAACCTCAAATCCAAGAAATCTGAGTTAGAAAGTCAAACGAAGGATATTTTGCAAACCAAAACATGTCACTCAAATCGACAAAAAAAAATAAGGGGATATTTAGATAGATAAAATTTCATTCGATAAATTATAAACATTTCAACAATTTCAGCTAAAAACTTAATCTTAAAGTCTATACTATTTACCGAAATTATTCGATGGACTGAATTTCGTTATCTTTATTAATATAAGACTTAAGCCCTTTTACCGCGCAAAGGTCAAGTCTTTAAAAGGGTTACTTTTCTGTTTTTTATTTTTATTTATTTTTTATTATTTTTGTTTTTTTTTCTTTTTTTGTTTGTTTTTGCTTTTTTCTACTAATTTTTATTCAATGTTACAAAAATTTTCATTTTATTTTTTCATACCAAATTATTATCTTTGGTGTTGAAACTGATGGGTTATTAGTCGATTTATATGATTAAAATGTGCATAGAATTTTTTTCCATATTTCCCTCTGCGCATCGCATGTGAATCTACTAAATACATCAGCCTCGGTTTTGGTTGGTTCAGTATATCTGCTGTGACAGTCATATATGGAGATGTTGAATGGAAAATTGAAGGTGCTAATGGATTATTTGGGAGCGAAGACTCCTTCTTTATTATAGATTTTAGTACATAAAAGAGTTATAATTTCCGCTTGGGAAAAATACTTTTCCACTTGTTTTTCTGAGATGTACCTAATGAATTGTCCAATATTTTCTCAATACCAGGACAAAATATTAAAATATGCAACTTTAGCAGAGCTATACACAAATATCTGCAAATGAGAATGCAATATACGAAGCTTGACTTGTCCGTCCGCTACACTGCGCTGGCCTGAGGCACATAATGCATTCATAATGCGTCGAACCTATTTGATGCATTACAAGTAATTTGGAGGGTGACGCGAGATGTCGGCACTTAATTAGACCATTTCCAACACAACCATGGCGAATTGGATGTATTTGCGGTGTTGCGGAAATTAGAAGCTCGTCCATAAAACAAGATATTCCGTAATTTAATTAAATCTATTTTATCGATCTGCTGCTAGTCTCGGTCTGTGATCGAAATAATTAACGATTTGATTAATAATTATTTCTAAATCATATCAAGATTGTACTTAAAACTAAAATATCCATCTATTTTCGTTTATTATATTTATTATTTTAATAAACATTCAAAACGTGTCGGTACGTAAGACATCAAAAATAGTTTCCGCAAAGTACTTGTTTTGCACAATATCATTCGTTTTGATCTTTATATTTACTATATTAAATTTTTTCCCACTTATGAACGTTTTTTTTTTGTTTATGAAGACAATTTCTATACATTCCTTTCATCACTATTTAATATACATATAATGCTTATTATTTCTATAGAATTAGCTCTGCTTTGTAAATGAAAATATTATTTTAAAATATGATATTGCCTATTAGACACTTTTTAAAACATCCTTCTTTTGTTTAGATATTTCAATATCAAATTTAGATAGAAAGATGATTGGTGTAATTTTTTACAGTCCTTGCCACCTACTAGAGTTAACCAAACCTAAATAGGATAATACACAGCGCTAACTATTGTTTTGAGAAATGTACTATATTTCGTTAAAAATCAAAAGTTGTTTTCGTAATAATTTAATTTTGAAAAAAGCGTCGGCTGTATTATTGTTTCATATGCATCACGCAAAGTAGGAATCATTTCGAGAAATAGTATCTAGTATGTTTAACTTTCATCCCACTTTTATTTATATTTAAGCGAGTCATAAAACTTGTATTTAATATGAAAACATCCGAGTTGGATATTTAAGTTTATTTCATGAAGATAACCGAGTCTATCTAGCTAATCTAAAATTGCCAGCCCGCAAGTTAATATAAATTTATTAAAACCACTCTCGTTTATTTTAGCGTGTTTGAAATGAAAATATTGCCCCATTCAAAATATTTATTCTGACATAAAAACTGCTAGATATTAAGCCAGTTAATGTGAATTTATCAGAAATACTAACAAATTAAAATAAATTGATTACTAACTTGCTCAATGCCTAAGGCCACAAAACGTTGCTTGGTACCTGCTAGCAGAGAGTGACCTACTTATATGTGGGTGCTATGAAAGCATTCCCTTACCTATGGCATACTGACGAGAACTAATAAGTTCGACACTGATCCTTGTCTGAATGATTCTGCTGACGAGTGATTTTAGCTGTTTACTAGACATTGTGATGTTCAACGGGACATGTACTCTGCAGAATAGTAGTTTCTAACAGTATCATTAATTAAAAAGACAGTCGTGTAATTAGAAAATTTCAGTATGTATATTATTATTAAAAGTCTAAACGTCAGATCACAAAGAAATCGTCTAAGAAATTTGCGCAGCATCTTGAAATATTTAATGCATCTAAAATTCCTAAGGAAAAGTAACTTCTCAAAAGTAAGTTACTATAAAAGTTCGTTAGTAGGTACATTTTGATTAGAATTGAGGCAGATCCCAGAATTATGTTTTCTTTGCATTAAATAGTTTTTGCAGAAAAAAGCATCCTTGTTTTGGGCAATTAACATTTTCAGTTAAATTATCCAAATTATTAATTTTATAAGAAAAAACGTTAAATCCTTTCGACAGTAATTTGGAAAAAAATAAATAAAAAATGTAAATAGTAAAACGATTCAAATAATTGAAATAGACGAATATAAGTTAGAAACTAAATATTTTTGAAAATAAATTTTAAAACGATATATGTTCATAATAGTTAATGAAAGGAGTAACATTAGAGTAATAAATATATAGGGTGTTTAACATAAGAACAGACACAGAGCAGGGGCATATTGGGGCACCCAAAATATTATGATTTAAGGCAACTTATGTACCTATATACTAAGCTGCACCCCTGAGAAGTTATAGGTCTTGAAAATGGGGTTTCAAATTTCGAAAAAAAAAACAATATCTCAGTTATACTTGAACTTAGAAAAACCAAATTTGGTACACGTTGTAAATATACCAAGAGCATTAATCGACAGTAAGCAGAGTTCAAATCAAGCATTTTAAAGGGTTGAAAGGCAGTAAAATGTGACAAAATTTTTTAACCCGTTGGCGGACTTATAAAATTACTTTATTTCATTTTAATTCTAAAACTTTTCTTATAGTCCACAGTACAAGCTCCCCCTGGAAAGTTAATTACCACATACTTTCTTTTAGCTTCGTTTTGACGAGTCTACCACACTTTCCCTCTGCGACTTTTCTCGATTCCTCCGCTTTTCCACTCGGAAAAGTCCAAAAACATGGCAATTTCCCAGGGTCTTGAAATGTCAAGACCACATTTTTTTAGCTTAAGTTACTGGAAATTTTGTTGCAAATGCCGATTTAAATTTGTCCGACAGAAATTCTTCCGACATTGACGTGTCTACCGGCCAAAACATGCCAAAATGACAGGGTATTGAAAATCAATTACCACATTTTTAACAAAATTAATTGTAAATAATTAATTCAGTCAAAATGTATTGTTGTCCGACAAATTTCGAGCCGCGTTTTTTCAGTCCGACGCGACAGCTGGAAATCGGAATTTTCACCGAGTATGATAAATCTATTACCACATATCTAATTTTCATTTTTTCCACTTTTAAATTTACTGTACAAAATAATGATATAAGCGTCCCACGATTTAATGTCCGTAAATTATTAAAAAATTCAATAAATCAATAATCGTGATGAAATTTAATTTTTTCACTCCAAAAATTTCATATTTGTAAATGGTTATTAATTATGTATTATTATATAAATTATTATTTATTTCAAATAAATAATTATAATATTGCTTATTTTATGCTAAAAAATTTAAAAGTTATAAACAAATTAAGTTATTTTTGAGACGATTAATAAATACAAAATGTTACTTTCATGAGTAGCAGCAACTATAACAGGTTTAGTAGTCGATAGGAAAAAAAGGAGTATGACTATAAACTGTTTCAGACAGTTTAAAGTAATTAACTTACATACTATCTTAGTGCATAATGCACTATTTCTCAATAAATTAATATTATACTTGATAAAAAAAATCCTTTTTTCTCTTTCAATTCTTCATTCGAGTTTGTTATTTTTCTTTACAAAAATTTTCCAAAAGAAAATCCCAAAACTTTTGTGCATAATTTTTTTACACCATACATACTTTTTTAATCGCTTAATTCTTTTCTCGATATTTATTTGGCTAAATTGATTTACATGAATAAAACGAAATATATATATATATATATACAGGGTGGTCCGAATTTTATGCAGGAAGCTTCGAGGGTAGATAGATCCCTTTAAAATAATATGTGTTTGCCTTATAAACATTGGTTTGGAACAGCCCCGTTTTAGAGATACAGGGTGTTGAAGTTGTTAAAAAAAATTGATTTTTTGTTTATATCTCCGGAATCTATTAACCGATGTCAATAAAATTTGGTATAGATAATGTACGATAGTAGACCTTACATTCCCTAAAATATGAGCTTTAAAAGTTCAACCAGTGGTGTACAACTGGACAAGGGTCACCCCTTTTTTACAAAAAAACCTACGCCACTGCATTTTTTACAAGTCATTGTAACAAATTTATATTCTAATGCACAAAATACGTAAGAAAGGTGACTTTAATTTTTTTCCTAAGATTCGCCGTTTTCATGTTATTCATACCAATACAATCCCTTTGTGGCAGACACTTCTAACCATAATATTACAAGAATATTTATGTTTATGCTTAAAAGTAAGTGTCATTTGTAAGCACATCAACAAAATTATTTACACTTCTCATTACACCACCTGTGAGTGTTCCTGGCGTGTTTTAGTTTTCCCTGAAAGCCTAATACTCTTTACAAATAAGAACAATATAAATCAAAACAATAATAAAAATATATTTACCAAACAACAGCAACTATTATTAATTTTTTATTCGATCTTTTATTTGAAAACCATATCATTGAAAAGTTTGGACTTCCTACTTGAAAATGGGCTATCATAATTATTAATTTAATACCTTATAACTATGCAATAGTTTATAACGAGCGTTCAAATAAAAACGTGATCAAGTTGGTTCTGAAAATTTGGACGTAGGGCGTAGCGTATAGCAAATGAACTTAAACGTCACCTGTCAAAGCGCTATATCGCCGCTATCAATTTGAATATTTTCGTTTTAAAAAGCGTTTAAAATGGTGTTTTCTCAAGAACAAAAAGTGTTTATCATAGAGTCCTACTTTAGAAATGGACGCAAGATT
>NW_019416310.1:1517898-1523726 GCF_000390285.2 Anoplophora glabripennis
ATATAGTTCATATGACAAAAAATTCTTATTTTTTGTCGTCCTCACCCCCTGTATTTACGGGAGGTCTTTCTGAAACACCCTGTATTGTATATTTATATGGAATTTTGCTTAATACATGAAAATACCTTATTAGAAATTATAAATACATGTGCACATTTTTTACGAAATTTTTTTCATCTTTTTTTGTCGGACTGACGATTTGCGGATATATTTTTGTCGGATATTACAATTTTTGCTTATAAAAAACACTTTTCTATCTTGTGATATTTTTGTCCGACATGTGGTAATCGATTTATTTTACCCCGTGAATATTCCAATTTCCAGCTGTCGGACTGAAAAAACGCGGCTTGAAATTTATCGGACAACAATACTTATTGACTGAATTAATTATTTACAATTAATTTTACTAAAAATTACCTATGTGGTAATTGATTTTGAATACCCCGTCATTTTGGCATGTTTCGGCCGGATAAATTTAAATGCGCATTTGCAATAAAATTTCCAGTAATTTAAGCTAAAAAAAGATGTGGTCTTGACTTTTCAAGACCCCGGGAAATTGCCATGTTTTTGGACTTTTCCGAGTGGAAAAGCGGAGGAATCGAGGAAAGTCGCAGAGGGAAAGTGTGGTTAAAACGAAGCTCATGAGTTATAAAGTATGTGCTAATCAACTTTCCAGGGGGGGGGTGCTGACTATTACATTGGTTAGTTTCCAAAAAACTTTGTCATTTTCAACGAAAACATGAACAATTAATAATACGTATTGTAGCTGTTATTTAAAATCATCGAAAATTCAAAAGTTGGCTATAAATTTATATGTCAGACTTGACAATCATGAAAAAAGGAACAAGAATAATTTAACAGACAAACAAACAACTTAAACAACAAAAATAACATACAATTTGCACTGACGAGTTATAGAAATTGTTCAAAATGATCACCATTTTCTCTCAGGCATAAATTTATTCTTCGTCGAAAATTGTTCTACTCGAGATGCAACTGGCGAGGAATACACAAATTCTTTTAACTTTCCTCTAAGAAGTTACATTTGTTGGCGTCTGATGATCGCGAGGTCAAACTTGTGGTCAACTCTTCCTATTCCAGTCCATTTATTTGGAAATTGGTGGTTTAAAAAATCTCTAACAATATATCTAACTAAAATGAGGGGGTGCTCCATCATGTATAAACCAATGTTCCAGTTTGAGTTGTAGTGGCACCTCGTCAAGTAGATCCGGATGACTGTTTTGGAGAAATTCTGAATAAGTTTCACCATTTAGTCGATTCGGTAAAATAACTAGGCCAATTAAATACCGATCAATAACACCGATCCAAATATTTATTTTAAACCCGCGTTGGAAATGTCGAGGAGTTGCTGAATGAGGGTTTACACCGGGATACTCTTGATAGTTATGTTTTGTAATACACCTGCGGATGAACAAGCTTCATCAGTAAAGAGAATTTTCTTTTGAAAATGAATGCCTTGATATAAAATAAACTGACGGAAATTCATTCGTTTAACCAAGTCATTCGGTAACAGTTCTTGCACTTTTTGGATATGATATGAGTGTGGTCTGATCACTCGGTGCACAGAAGTTTGTGACATAACAGTTTGTCGAGAGAGAATTTTAGTTCTAATATATAGGTCATCTTCTTCGTCTTGTGACCTGATTGTAATAGCACGTTCTCGAGTGTTACTGAAAAACTTACCTGTTTCTCGAGCCCATCTTTTAACATTGCAAAATGTTTCTCTATGGAGGTTACACGATTTGGAAATCTTCGATATTCTTCAACACTTCTGTTCTTCGCAGAAACCTAACACTAATAGCATGTCCGACTTGTTCGCTAAATGAAAACTTCACGGACATTTTCAAAACAGTCAGCAAACAATAACTACTAAAATTAAATGACTTTTTTCCTGATCGTCAAGTTTGACGTTTATATTCGTAGTCAACTTTTCGATGAGTTAAATAGCAGCTACAATACGTATTATTACTTATTCGTGTTTTTGTTGAAAACGGATACTTACAACATTTTGTTAAAAGTTTCTTTCAATCACCCATTTAAATAATTGCTTTGATTAAATTAAAACGATATCCCGCTAAAATATATACAAGCTAGCAGGACGTTAGTTGTTTCAGCAAAAACATTCACTTTAACCCCAAAGCATAAAATACTCATAACCAAGCCGCCTCACAGCTGATGTTCAACATAAATTCCCAAGTTTTTTACCTTTTTGCCAAACAAGTGTTCCTTCGTTTTTGAGCCGGCTACGTGCTCCTGCATTTAATTCGGAAAATAGAAACCTAAAATGTGTTGGGGGCCTACAGATATAACGGATTAACGGCCGGGATAAGAGCTGCTAGTTAAGGTTAAAGACGTCGTTTACTGATGGCGAAATATAAATTAAACGTTTCTGTTCAAGATGCTGGCTGCAACCGCAGTTTTTTTGTATTCGCCAGACCGCAATTTCGAAGGTCTTAAATCATATTTGGACCTGATAGTATTTCCACGTGATACATAGTTCTAAGCGGAGCTGAAAAAGCTTTAGGACAGTATCAATGGTATTTTATTTTTCATGTAAGTCTTATATCTGTAAGCAAAAAATGGTTACCAAAGATTTAAGATCAACTAACTTCCCAGTTTTAAAATATTTAGTATGCAACAAAGATGTAAAATTCTTTTTAGTCGCAAAGAGGATTCAAATTACAAAAAAAAATGTGTAATTCTTTATATGTTTGGACTCAAAAGTTAGCCAGTATTGTGAACGGATATTCAAGGCAAAAAATTAATGTTAACATCTTTTTACATTTTTTAAATATTAAAATCGGTCAAAGTAAATTTTAACATTTTTGATTAATTAGAACAGAATCATAACTATCAAATGGAAACAGGCTAATTTATCCTACTTCAGATTATCACAAAAACGGAAAAAATGATAAAAAATAATGGTACTGCTAACAAGCTAAAATTGCAACAGCAGTAGCGAGCGCATTATTATTGATTGATGATTTGTTGTTTTTTTTTAATAAATTTCATAATCAGCTACTCCTTGAGGTTCCAGCAATTTTACATTGTGTTAATTTTTTGAACACCTTGTGTCACAAATATGAGCACTACCAATGGCATCCATGACATCCAACACTTGGGTCAATAATTATTTTACCTATCTAAAGAAATCAACAGTAAGAGAGCAGTATCCATCTAAGGATACACAACCTGTATAATGCATTTTTTTAAACGCACAATTTCAGGTTTTTCAATTCTCCCATTCCAAGGTGATATAAAATAAATAATTAATTAGGTAAATTCATAGTTTTCATTCTAACTTGATTTATTTTATTTAGCATTTATCACAAATGTGATTTCCAAACAAAAGATAAGTTCCATATCTCTTTAGTTACATAACTGAATGCATTAAATTTATTTGGCAGTTATTATTTGGCAACTGCCGTCTATTACCAAGTAGAAGAGTTACCACGCTAAATTTTATTGATGGATGGTGGCTGACAAAAGCTTGCATCCTTTTCGAGTTGCCAATTTTCAGCATTTAACACGCAGTCTGTGGCGATAAGCTATATTGTCTGTGTAGCAACCATCATTTTTATTTTTCATTGAATATCAAATTATATTTTTTAAAATGCTTGTAACTTCTAAACAAAAACGAATCGGAGAAGAAAAAATGTTTGAAATTAACCCAGCTGACACCTGTCAAAGCTTGTCATATAAATTATAGAACACCATGTATAACTTAGAGTACCTAACAGACTTACTTTAATTTTTGAAGTATAAAAAATGTTATCCCTTCTACTTTCCAGCAAAAAATACAAACGGCGCATTTCTGAGTAAACGGAGCCATTGTCAAGCTCCAAAGTCGCACACCCAACAAAAACCACCTCTGAATTACATTTCTCGTAATTATTTGGATGTAATTTTACGGCCCCATTAACGTCAATCTTTTCCCTGAATGGCCTCCGAGGACAAAATTTGTGGGAACGACTTTTGCCCTTGGCAGGGCTGCGGTCGTAGAAAAAAATTATTTATTAACACGTCACTCCGAATGGCACAGTTGGCGATGGCATGTTGTTTTTTATAGTTAAGGACATAATCTCACTTCGTTAACAGAATAAATTCCGGAGGCCCCGGAATAAAACGAATCGAGTGCGTACAAGCAATTTGGCGGAGGGGTTTACGGCGTTCATAAATAAATAAAAGCAGATGAGGGAAAGATAATATCGGAGAAAGAAGTTGTATTTCAGATGGATGGTCCAGCTTTCCGTAATATTCTCCGTTCTCCTAGCGCAATAAAAGTTTGTTTTATTTCTCACTTCGCACTTAACTGGCCGGAGAAATTGCTATTTTTATGGCAAACAATCTCTTTTATTAATGCGGAGGGATTAATTTATTACCTGATTTTAAACGGCGGATCTTTAAAGATTAATTTGTGCACAATATTGCTGTTAGAATTTATTGTTATTAAAAAATGTGGTACATTTAAAGGTTACAAAGGAAAAGCAAGTTTTTTAAGATTGTTATAGACTGGGCGGTATCTGTTTTGGTTTGGGTGAATCGAGATTTTTGACCTTTTGGCTTTCAAATATCACTAGAAATGAAAATTTTTCTATGCCCATAAAAAAAACGTGGGCTTAACTTTTGGCGGCACAATATGTTAAAAAAATTCGAAAAATGTCATATTTTTCTTCCTATTTATGCATCTTTTCAAGAGTTGATTTTAGGCGAAAATGGAAGAGGAAAAAAATGTTTGCAATTAAATTTTTTACAAAACATGTCTAATTACAAATCGAATGAATCATGTTTATTATGGTAATAATCGAAAAAATCGCAAAAATGGGGTTAAAAAACAATACTTTTTAGGGAATTTTTTTGGGGCATTTAAATTGGGTATAGGACCTTTATACTTGGCTCAAAAAAACTTCATGTTATGGAGAATTATCACACCAAATTTCATCAAAATCGGTTCGATAGATTTTGCATAATAATTTTGCAATCCAGATTTTGAATAAAAATTTGCAAATTTTCAAAATTTTGCACAGGAAAAACCAAGGCTCTTAGATACTTGAAAATTACATATAGAAGGGCTCTCAAGCTTTCAAACTTTTTTTTGAAAAATCTGAATCCGAGAATTAGGAGAGCTCTGGCGCTTGTTTAAACATTGGTCGAATTTTTGTACTTATAAACAATTAGAACTTTGTGAATATTCAAGCAAATCAAATTTTTTTAAAGCAGGTTTTAAAAATTCTTGGAAAGACGCTTCTTTAAAAAAAAAACAGAACGATTGATCAATTAGTTACGTAGTTATATCCGTCATTTACACTAAATGTACTGGGACATCCGGGCTAATTTTTCGAATAATAACGAGCGTTCAAATAAAAACGTGGTCAAGTTGGTTCTGAAAATTTGGACGTAGGGCGTAGCGTATAGCAAATGAACTTAAACGTCATCTGTCAAAGCGCTATATCGCCGCTATCAATTTGAATATTTTCGTTTTAAAAAGCGTTTAAAATGGTGTTTTCTCAAGAACAAAAAGTGTTTATCATAGAGTCCTACTTTAGAAATGGACGCAAGATTGATGGAATATGGAAGTATTCTATTGAGGAATGTTTCATAGAATTTCAAAATCAATTTCCCGGCGTTGTTGAGTACAAAATTTTTCAAAGTGCAGTTCAGCGTTGTGTTAATGTTTTTCGTGAAACGGGCAGTGTAACAAGAAAAGAAGGAAGCGGCCGACCTAAAAAGCGGACTGAAGAATTAAAAGAAAATGTCCAACAAATAATGGAAAATGCGCCAAGAACTTCTGTACGTGTTTTATCACA